>NC_092803.1:166970285-167270285 GCF_040954645.1 Diabrotica undecimpunctata
ATTTATAACATAAAATATAATTAATAACAATATCAAATACTTTTTTCATTTCTATAGTAAATTATGCAAAATCAATAACGCTTAACATCGGTCGGCAAACTAGAGCAAATAAACAAACTACACCTGAACCTCACCCCTTTTGCAAACTCATTACTTTATTACGACCTTTATAAAAATATAAATTATCTACAGGATGATACCAACAATCCATTAATTAGATAAACTATTAAACAATTATAATTATATTACTATTAATTATATAACTGCTGAAGTTTTTGCAAAGATTGTCCAAAATCAGATACTTTACCAGAAAACGTGGATGATGTATAAGAATGCTCTCTAGATATTATTAGCTTGCTGTCTTCTTCGGTTACGATCCTGTGAGATATGGTCAGCTTTATGTAGGGATTTTCCCACCAGATTATTCATTTGGTCTGCCCATTGTGATAGAGTTCTTCCTCTTGGTCTTTGGTTTCTACCTTTCCTTTCCTGCTACTACCAATAGTTTCATGGTCCTCGTTCTTCTAGCTATTTCGCTCAAGGGGAGCTCAAGTAGACAAATCTGTCTACCACTTCCAAAGTCGCTCCTTGGTCTATGTGCGGTACGTTATTATTTGCTCTTGCTGTCTACAATAATTATTTTTGATTTTCCGGTGTTGATCTGAGATACGAATACTTCGATTATCGGGCTTAGCCGTTCAGCGATGGTAATCATTTCGATTTCATCGCAAGTTGCTGATTTTTCTGCCTCCTATAGTGCCTCCATCCCATTCGTCTAGTACTTTTCTCATTATGTATTTAGAATATATGTTTTATAATAATGGTGATATTATGCAGCCCTGTCCATTTTCTTTCTTTGTTTTGAACGCATCTGAATATAATTCGTGTATTTTAATTTTGGATGTGTTTTTATCATACAGATTTCTTATTAGGTCAATTAGGTGGTTAGGTTCTCCCAAAATTTTCATTATACTCCAGAGGGGATCCCATTTTCCTGAATCGAAAGCCTTTGTGTAATCTATTTCATTAATATTTTGTCTCTCTCTTTTCCTTCTTTTCCCCTGTTCATTATGGTTTCTCCTAAATATCAATTTCTATTACTTTTTCAAAACTGTAGACAGCCTCTGCTCCTTTCATTTTGATATATTTGCTATCATTTGTTATGTCATATCTGATTTTCATATATTGCGTTTTTGTTTGGTTTGTTGATAGTCCGTATCTTTTCGCAAATTTTTGGAAAACTTTTTCTAGATGCTTTTTCATTCTCGCTAGTATCACCACATGATCAATGTACTCTATCCTCTCTTCCTTACAAATAGTCCAGTTTGTGCTCATATTTGATCTTCGTACGATTTGTTCTAATTTTGTTCTTCTTCTTCTTTTTTCTCTTTATAAGCACTTCTACTTGTTCTACTTCTACTTCTATGGAAGGTTGTCACTCCATCTTTTGCGCGGTCGTCCGATACTTCTTCTGCCGATTGGTGTTTTACCTCTTGCTATTTTGACGACACGGGTCTACTTAATTCTGCATATGTGGTTATTTCATTGTTTTTTTCTATTTTGTGTCCATTTCTTTATATACTGTACGTTACATTTTCTTCTAATGCCTTCACTTCTTTTTCGATTTTTCAGCGTATTTCCTTTAATTCTTCGCTATACTCTCATCTCTGCCGTTTCCAGTAGCCTTTGCGTTGTGGCTGTGTTGGGTCTTGTTTCTGAGGCATATGCCATTATTGGTCTTACACTGGCTTTATAAATTCTTGACTTCAATTCAGTGTCAATGTGTATGTTTCGCCATATAGTGTTATTAAGGCATCCTGCCGGTCTATTTCCTTTTTGTACTTGATCTCTCACTTCTTTGTCTAGATCTCCATAGCTAGACAGTGTAATTCTCAGGTATTTTATTTCCATTTCCATTACATACTGATGCCATCAATTTCTATTTTACATCTGGTTGGTTCTTTGCTGACTACTATTGTTTTAGTTTTCTTAGATGAGATTGTCATATTAAATTCTTTGGCTCTTATGTTAAATCTGTGAACCAGTCTTTGCAGACTATCTTCATCTTGGGCTATCAATATGGCGTCGTCTGCGTAACAAAGTATTTTGATTTCTTTATTTCCCACTCTATATCCTCTTCCTTTGTTAACGGTTATGATAACTTTATCCATGATCAAATTAAAGAGTATGAGGCTCAATAAATCCCCTTGTCTTATTCCGCCGCCTATTTCTATAGGTTCTGTAAGTTGTCCATTCTGACTTCCATTCTGACTTCCATTTTGTTGTTTTGGTAGATTTTATCGATAGTTTTTATAATATTTAAGGGAAGTTCTCTATTGTACAGAAGATGGATTACCCTGTCAAATGCTTTCTTTAGGTCAATCAGACACAGAAATGCTGGTCTATTATAATCTAGTAACTTCTTAGTAATTTGCTTTATAACAAATATTGCATCTGTACATGATCTTCCACTACGAAAACCCTGTTGTTCATCTGCTAAACTTATCCTCTGATTTATTAGCACTTGTAAAATTTTAGTTGTAAGTTTTAGCGTAGTAATTAACCTCTGTAGTTTTTTTGGCTGTTTTTTATCTCATTTTTTGAATAGTAGAATTATATATATATATATATATATATATATATATATATATAAAATATCAATAAATCTATTTTTAATTATAGATTAAATCTCTTCAGTGAACAACCCTATAATTCTACTAATTACCATCATGATATTTCCAGAATTAAACGGATAGAAAATACATAGAAAATTAGCAAATTAACTGAATTTTACTAATGGATGATAGCGACCTATTATTTTATAAAGTTGAAATATATCTCAACAAAAATACTTAGTTCAGTGCGGTTTTGTTGAAATTTTTATTTGTCCTAAGACAAGATTAGTCAACTACGGATGAGGTTTGACATGACAATCTACAGGAAGTTCGAGTAAACCATATCAGAAAGTAAAATTTCCGTTTTCTGGTAGTTGGAGGGATGTATGAGACGCAAATAGTAGATTTGTATTCGCTAATTTTTAATTTATACATAACACGTCGTTCATAATTTTTGGCGCTGACAACTGACGACAGTCATACGGTACGTGTTGCCTCTGACGGTGTGCTTTTGATTCGGATTTTTCGTGTTTTTACGCACATTTAACTTTTCACGTTTTTTATCTGTGTTTTGAGTAGTGCATTGTTTGTGAAGTGAATATTAATATTTCTTGTGCTTCTAGAAATATTTGAACATAGTTGTTTATTCTGTTTTAAAAATACAATCAGTTACAGGGTAAGTTATATTTATCAAACAATAAAAACTTTTGTCTTCAAAACTTTCACAAAATTTATTATAATTTTTATTCTTTTATTACTATAGCTGTATCGGCAGAGTGCCTTTCTCAAGTGATCTATTTTTGGTATGCGTTTATACTTTATATTCTTTAACTGAGTAAGTTGAGGAGAGGAGAACTGTTTATCTCAAGTTGGTCATTTAGAATTATGTCTGTATTTTTTAATTCTCATAGATTCCAATAAGATAGTTTAAGGTCTTTATTTTGAAAGTGAGGAATTTGAAATACGTCATTAAAAAAATCATTATGGTTTGAAGGTGAAGTACGTACGTAAAATCTGTTTTTCTATTATTGAAAGCACTTATATGTTCTGCTATACGTTTGTTAAAAGTTCTACCAGTTTGACCAATGCAAGTTTTTGGACAGGCACTACATTTAAGTTTGTACGCACCACTTGCCACTGTCTAAGTGCCGTCACTTATATCTATCAATTAGGCATATTTTATGCGGGTACTTCTTCTTAGTGCGTCATTTTATTTCGCTATTTCTAATGTTGACGGTACAATATATTACAGTTACCGGTAAAATACTGGCTTCGCATATTTTGGATAATATTTTGCTGAGTCATTGACCATTTTCTGAATTTCTTTTTTGATAAATAACTGAAATATCTCATATCTATTTTCTATCAAGAGGTATCCGATGTACATTAACTTTTACGCTCTTTGATCATTGGTACCAGGTTTTGCTTTTTCTACATTGTGTTAAAAACTTCAAAGTATTTGGTATTCTTTTGGCCCAGAAAATGTATTCTGCTATAAATTTATATATTTCAAAGTCTACCGACTGGTGAAGGATCCAACAATAGCAACCGTAGAAAACTATTGGGACATCTTAGCAACGCGGCATTCAAATATGTCCAAACTAACCAAAAAGTCTTTGGTCTAGTTCACACCTGATAAAGAAGTATTTTGTGCCGACAAACGATGTCCTAGCCTACTTTATTTTTTATAGATACTTGGATTATGCATTTTTATTGACAAGAACTGAGAAAAGGTTTTATAATTCTTCTTCATTTTTATTAATACATCTTATGGTTTCGTATACTTTTTTATTATTTAAGGCCATAATAACTTATTTTAAATTAATGAATAACATTCTTTTACCCTCTTTTCTTGCGAAATCTTCCTCTACATTCAAAACTAATGTTGGTTGACATTTTTAAAAATATTTTTATTAACCATTACTTTCTTGAACTATGGTCGCAGGCAACTATAATTACAATGCTTAAATATAATAAACCAAAAGTCGATCCAAATTCCTATCGTCCAATATTAGTCACGTGCTGTACCTGCAAATTAAAAAAAAACCCTTAATTATCGTCTTAAATGGCATCTCAAAAACAATAAGCTAATAAGCATCAGACAAAGTGGATTTCTTACGGGTAGATCCACAACAGACAATCTAATAACACTTAAGTCAGCTATACATTAATTTAATCTGCACATTCAAACATATGTATTTTTTGATATAAGAAAAGTTTTTGTCACAACATGGAGACATTTTATATTAAAAACAATTCAAGACTGGAATGTTCAAGGGCTTATGCTGTTCTTTATTAAAAATTGTCTAACAACACGAACTTCTCGAGTTAAAACCAATGAATTTATATCTTGAAGACGAGTACTTCCAGACGGCACCCCCCAAGGATCTACTTTAAGACCAACACTCTTTCTAATCGCAATTAGTAGTACAGTAAGTCAAATAAAGCTACCTGTATTTACTAGCCTACATGCAGATGACTTGGCCATTTATCTAAAAAAAAAAACAATGTATCTCTAGGATCACATATATTTCAAACTGCCTTACACTCAATTGAAAGCTGGTCTCTAAACACGGATTTTATATTCTCTGGTGAAAAGACACGTTATGTAATGTTTAAAAAGAAAAAATCATCCTAATTTTCAATTACATTTAACAGAGTTATTCTGAGTTATTCTGCAATGAACATGCAGTTCTGCTTGTTCATTGGCAGAATAATACCTCTATGGAAGGTTTTCATCTTATCTTTTGCGCGGTCGTCCAATACTTCTTCTGCCGATTGGTGATTTATCTCTTGCTAGTTTGATGATACGTGTCTCCTCCATTCTGATTATGTGGTTATTCCATTCTTTTTTTCTATTTTGTGTCCATTCATTTATATACTGTATGTTACATTTTATTTTAATGTCTTCACTTCTCTTTCGATCTTTCCGCATATTTCCTGTAATTCTTCTTAGTACTGTCATCTCTGCTGTTTCCAGTAGCCTCTGCGTTGTGGTTGTGTCGGGTCTTGTTTCTGAGGTATATGTCATTATTGGTCGTACACTGGCTTTATAAATTTTTGACTTTATCAGTGGTAATTGTGTCTGTTTCGCCATATAGTGTTATTAAGGCATCCTTCCAGTCTATTTGCTTTTTGTACTTTTTTTTTGTACTTTTTGTACTTTTTGCACTTCTTTGTCCAGGTCTTCATAGCTGGACAATGTAATTCCCAGGTATTTTATTTCCATTACTTGTTTAATACTGATACCATCAATTTCTATTTTACATCTGGTTGGTTCTTTGCTGATTACTATTGTTTTAGTTTTCTGAGATGAGATTGTCATATTAAATTCTTTGGCTCTTATGTTAAATGTGTGGACCAGTCTTTGCAGACTATCTTCATCTTGGACTATCAATATTGCGTCGTCTACGTAACAGAGTATTCTTATTTCCTTGCTTCCCATTCTGCATCCTCTTCCTTTGTTAACGCTTTTGATGATTTAATTCATGAAAAATATCTAAAAGATGTAAAATTTTTTATCAAGAGATAGCTCCGAAAGAAAAAGGTAATGATTTAAAGATTATCATCCTATTAGCAACGAAAGTAGAAAAAAAATTGATGTTTATAAAACTTTTAAAATATTTTAATATTTTTATTAATGTTACCGAACAATTTCAGAGAAAGGATAAGTTAATTATTGTTACTGAAGTTATCACAGAACTTTTCCTGCAAAAATCCGAATGCCAGCTCTCACATCTACCTCAAAGTAGATTTGACCTGGTCTACGGGTATCATCTTGTTTGGCAACATATCCTACCCAAGACATAACATGTGTCTTGCCCATCTCCATTCTAGTCTGTCTATCCGTTCGATGACGTCAGTCACCCGGGTTCTTCTCCTGACCTCTTAATTATTTTGTCTCGCAGTGTTATTACTAACATGGATCGCTCCATTCTTCTCTGCGTGACTCTCAGTTTGGTAGCCTAGGCTTTTGTTAAAGTAAGTGTTTCTACTTCGTACGACAACACTGCGAGGACACATTGATCAAATACTTTTCTCTTTAGGCATGTGAGTAGCCTATTTTTAAAAGTTTCTCTCAGTTTTTTATATGCTGCCCACTAAAGACCGATTTTTCTCTTCAGTTCATGGGTCTGATTTAACGGGTGACTGACATGGTTGGTGAGTGATATGAATACTCACCAACATGCAAGACAAGCACGGTGTTCATATTCATTCGTTGGACAGTTAACAGGTGAACATCGTTCGATAAATCTGTGCCGTGTCCTTAACTAGTGCTATTATCAAATTAATAGGTATTTAATTTGAAAATAAACCAACCGATCTTCAAAAAAGGTAGGATCTAATTATTTATTATTATGAGTGAATCGGGGGGTGGTGTTGAGCCACCCCAGAATAATATATCATCAATGGATACGGAAGACAAAAGGTATATTAATTTAAATAATAGATATAAAATAAATGATTCAGGGTATTATAACGTCTTTGTAGAATCTACAGACAAAAACTTGTCCCGTTTATCACCAGTACGTGTCGGTCATTATCTATTTAAAAACCAATATTTTAAACACGATGTACTAGACATTAAACCTGTTGGCAGAAATAAGGTAAAAGTAATTTTTAAAACTTATACTTGCGCAAATTCTTTAATTGAACATGAGCTTATTAAGGATAATAAACTTGTAGCGTATATTCCATCATTTTTTACTCAAAAGAAGGGAATTATTAGGGAAGTCGATACGTTTTTGGATGAAAAGTATATTTTAGAAAATATTGTTTCAGATAAAAATGTTGTCGAAGTAAAAAGGTTAAAACGGAAAGTAATTGACTCGGATAATGAAACAATTCTTGTACCTCGCCAGATGGTCATTTTGACATTTGAAGGAAATAGCATTCCTAAGACTGTTAATTTAGACTTGGTTAGGTTTAATGTTGAACAATATATATATATATCCGGTTGTTCAGTGTTTTAATTGCTTTCGTTTCGGTCATACTGCTCGGCAATGCAAATCAACATCAAATCGTTGTAAAAAATGTAGTCAAACTCATAATAATAATGAAACATGCACTAACTCCCTATTTTGTTTACATTGCAACTCCACTGAACACAACTCACTCTCTAAACAGTGTCCTGCATTTAAACACCAATACAAAATAAAATCAATAATGGCTTTAGAAAACACTACCTTTAAAGAGGCAGAAACCATAGCTAACAATCCTTCATACGCCAAGGTAACTACAAATAATAGATTCGGTATCCTCAATACTATACAAAATTTCCCCGCCTTAACCCCTAACATCCCTGAAGGTACAAATCAAAATCAATCCTATGTACCTACCATTAAAAAAACAAGAAACAAGCGTAAAGCTATATCTCCTACTGCGATCAAAAACGCACCAACTTTCCCAAGATTTCCAAATGCTATAAACACCTCATCCCAACCTATAATCCCTAATCCCTACAGGGACGAGTTTATGGCGTATAAAGAAAAAATAGAATGTAAAATAATCAATGAAATTCCAGCCTTGATAGAAAATATCATCAAGAAAATTAACCCTAAAATATTTTTACCTAACTTACAAAAAAATACAAAAGAAAAAATTGAAAAAATGTTGAACAACCTAACAGATATTGAAAGCGATGGGGAACAACAGGACATTTAACATACTGCAGTGGAACTGTCAATCTATAAATAAACATAAACCTAGTTTACTTAATTATCTCGAGCACAATGTTGTTGATGTCATTCTGCTTAATGAAACATGGCTTTCTAAAAATAAAAATTTTGGTTTAACAGGTTACAACGTTATCAGAAGCGATAGACCTGATGGTTACGGTGGTGTAGCCATCCTCATATCAAATAACCTTTGTTTTACTGAAATTAATGTAACGAAAAACTTTAATAAAGGTATTGAAACGTGTGCAGTTTTTATAGAACAAATTAAATTGGTAATCGTTTGTATTTATAAACCACCCAAAGTGATAGTCAATAATAGAGATTGGGAAAAGCTTTTAACTCAATTTAGTGGTAGGGTTGTCATTGGTGGGGACTTCAATGGACACCACAGTAGGTGGGGTTCCTTGAAGGATTCCGCTCAGGGCAAGTGTATAGTAGACGCGCTTGATAACAGTAATTTAGTTCTGCTAAACGACTGTAGACCGACCAAAGTAACAAGACCTAATGAACTTCCATCAATGGTGGATCTATCCCTTGTTACACCAAATCTAATTGGATATACCACATGGGATCCTGTTTCCGATACTCTGGGTTCAACTCACTTACCTATAGTAATCACCATCGACTTGGACTATCACCCATGTACAATAATTCCTTCATCCAAATGGAAAGAGTCTTCAGCAAACTGGAATATCTTTAAAGGCCATATAGAAAAAACATTATCCGAAAATATAACCGATAATATCACTTCAGCGGAACGTTTTGACTTCCTGTTAAAGACAATTGACGACGCTGCCTCATTTTCTATGAATATCAAAAATTCCTTTCAGCCAAAATCTCGAATTCCAGTCTGGTGGGATTATGAATGCAAAAATATGATCATTTCACGAAAAGTTGCATACAAAAGATACATTGAAGCATCAAATTTTGAAAACTATATTAAATACAAACAAATTCAAGCCAAAAGTAAACTCCTCTTTACAAACAAACAAAAAAGTTCGTGGATTAACTTTGTAAATACTTTAAACAAAAATACTCCCATCAGTAAAATTTGGAATTTTGTTAATAAACTAGTGAATAAAAATTACCGTACAAGACGATATCCCCTGCCAAATGAACTAATAGAAGAGTTGCTCGACAAATTTGCTCCGCCATATGCTGACCTTCCTATTCAGGATAACAATAAAACTAGTAAATACAATATTTTCCAGGAAAGTTTTGATATGATAGAATTTGAGGCTGCACTTAAGTCTTCAAAGTCCTCGGCTCCGGGGCGCGATCAAATTACTTATAACATAATATATGAATTACCTCTTATAGCTAAACAAAGTTTACTAACAATTTTCAACGATTGGCTTTTCAATGGAAGATATGTGGATCATATGAAAGAAATAGTTATTTGTTTAATTCTAAAACCTAATAAAGATAAAACACTCTCCTCTTCTTACAGACCGATATCATTAATGTCTTGCATATGCAAGACATTTGAAAGACTTATTAAGACTCGATTAGAATGGCTTGTAGAACACTATAGTATCCTTCCAAGTACACAATATGGATTTAGGGCTAGTGTTGGTACACTGGATGCAATATCACATTTAGTTACCGACATTCAAATAACGTTTTCCAGAAACAATTATCTTGCTTGTTTGTTTTTAGACCTAAAAGGGGCATATGATTCTGTTAATTTATCCATTTTACACAAAAAACTATATGATATAGGATTACCTCAAAATATAGCGACTAATATTGTTCATCTTTATAATAATCGTGTTATATATATTAAAGATCATTTAAACCAACTACACGGTCCTAGAATTGCTCATACAGGTCTTCCACAAGGATCAGTTTTAAGTCCGTTATTGTTCAACATATTTTCAGCAAGTATTCATGGCATTTTTGACAACACAATCAATTGCATCCAATACGCTGATGACATATGCATCTATACAGAGCGTAACTCGTATACTGACTGCCTGGAGGCTCTGGAATCCATCATGCAAAACGTTAATAACTGGGTAAAAAATCATGAACTGACCATTTCCCCTGACAAATCAGCCACAATGATATTCACTAGACATAGGATTCGTACGCCTGACAAAATAAAGTTGTCTGGATATGATATACCTATTGTCAAAGAATACAAATATCTTGGCATTCTTCTTGATCCCAAACTCTTATGGTCAAAACATGTGGAATATATAAAAAGTAGGTGTGAAAAAGGTATTAATATTCTTAAATGTGTTACTAATCGAAGATGGGGCGCTGACCCTAAAGTTGCATTGATGTTTTACAGAGCCTACGTGCGATCTATTGTAGACTATGGTTGCATTCTGTATGGTGCCGCCAGTAACACAAACTTATTAACTGTAGACCGCATTCAGTTTAAATGTCTAAGAATATGCTTGGGCACCATGAAGTCTACTCCTTGCCCTGTACTACTTGCTGAAAGTAATGAAATACCTCTTCAAAATCGTCGAGAAATTATGGCAATTAAACATATCCTGAAGCTAAGATTAAATAATAATAATCTACTTAGTCAACTGTATGAGTTATCTATTGAAAACCTCTCAAATAAATACTGGCGCATAAAAAATTCTCCTTCACTTGCTGATGCTTTCTTAGAAACTAATGAGTATCCTAATATCTATGGCAAAGAAAAAAGATTACCAATATATAAAGCTAATTTTCAGGTAACATTAAATAAACCAAAAGTCATTATACCAAAGTACACAGAATCCCCACAAATAAACTTTGTCTTACTTAGATCCATATTGAGTGACTATAATGATCACGTAATAATGTATACCGATGGTTCCAAAAAAGAGGATGGTGCCACAGGTTGCGCTGTTTACATTCCACATAAAAGCGAATCTTTGAAAATTAAACTTCCATCACATTGTTCAATATATACTGCTGAAGCGGTAGCTATCGAAAAAGCATTAGATTGGCTAGATTCACACAATTTAAATAAAGCAGTAATATTATCAGATTCATTATCGGTCATTAAAGGATTAAACTCAGATATGACTCAACATAAAAGAAATAATATTCTTTGTGCTATTAAAAATAAAACATATAGTAAAGATATTACAGTTATTTGGGTTAAAAGTCACATTGGTATCGAGGGAAATGAACTGGTTGACCAGCTTGCTAAAGATGCGACCCATGTTGGACTCTATATTCCCATATTTACATTGGAGGACTTACAACAACATTATTATAACAAAATTTTTATAAATTGGAAAGAAAAATGGAAAAACATAGCAACGAATTCAAATAATCAATATTATACTATCCACCCTACCTTGCCACAAGATGTTGACTATATTTTCAAATATGCAATGCCAAAGAAGTTAACAGCCACAATTACACGACTGAAAACTAATCACGGTGCATTCCCAGCTCACTTGGCTAAGTTAAATATTATCCCTTCTGGGGTGTGCTCATGCGATAATATATCACAATGTGACATCAACCATATTCTTTTTAAGTGCGATAAACATAGGTATGAAACAGATCAGCTGTATTCAAAACTATCAGAACTTAAAATTCAGACTCCCATAAACATCACCCATTTACTCTCCTTAGATAGTAGAGAAGTATACGAACTAATATGTAACTTTTTATTTAAAGTTGGTTACACTATTTAAAATCTAATATCTTACATTACAATTCTGTGGCTAAAGGACTAGTTTCCAAGCCAACTCACCAAACACACACACACACACACACAAGCACGGTGTTTAAATGCTAAAAATCTGACCAGTGTAAACCAACCTTGCCCAAAGAGCGTCAAAAAGATAAACCTCTCCATCGCCACATAATAAAGCCCTCCGAAAACCAAATTGTGTTCGGCTGATTTTTTATTCGTATAGTCCATATATCCTTTGAGGTAGGATTTTTAGAAATAACTTAAAATGTGGCTCATTAAGCTGATGGTCCGGAAATCATTGCAGAATACAGATTTTTTTTTCTTTCGTAAAGCAATAATCGTTAATCTCAGCCATGATGTTGGTATTACTCTGTTTAAATATATGTCATTAAATATTATGTTAGTATTTGAGTCCCGTCGGTGTTAAATAGTTTAATGAGTTCAGTATATCATTGTCAGGTCCAGGAGCTTTGCCATCTTTTAGTTGTGATATTATTAATTAAGTTTTCCACTTCGTCTGATGTGATTGGTAAGTGGTCATTACATATTATGTAGGACGGAGGTTGATGTTTTCCTGTTGATCTTGCAGTTTGCTAGCTGTGTTGGATTTTTAAAGACCAGCTGCTTGTTTTACCTTTTTATGCATATTAAATGTATCGTGTTTTTGTTCCAACAACTCTATCTCTTCACATTGTGTTTTTAAACAATTTTCTTTGGCCTTTCCTATTCCGATTCTTATTTGTCTCTGAATAATTTTGTACATTCTTTTGTTATTCTCCGTGCGACTGTCTCTTTTGTTTCCTTACCTTTTAGTCTTCTCATATTACATTTTTTGTTACAATTCTTTTTTATAACCTTTTTAATACCTTCTTAATCATTCTATAATCAAGGTATTTTAGACTTCCATATACAGTTTTTATGCATTTTGTTTTGAGGTTCGAAATCATTAAGTTAAAATATTTAACTGGTTTATTTAATTTTTGTGAGTCTTTTAATCTTTTTTAAGAGTGTTTAATTTTATAGCTTTTCAATATGGAAACCAACAGTCCGAAAAGTCCAAGGAGTCCGCTAACGTATGAAAAAATTCCGGAGGAGAAAGTTCCAAAATCTCCAAAATCTCCGAAATCTCCAATGCGTCCGTTTCGTTTAAGATTTCATAGGATGTTAAGCACCGGTAGTCTAAAATCGGGCTCAACATCTTCAACACCAGCGTCTCCCAGTCCTGGATCGAAAAGTCCATTGGGGAAGTTCTATAGCTTCGACACCGAGTCGCTTGATGCTGTCAAGAACGCCAAGAGGTAAGTTTATTATATTTTAGGCTAGGATAGAATGTGTGTTTACTGTTTCTACTACCGCAGAACATTGTTCATTTTACTCCTTATAATTTATTAATAAAATAGTTACAGAAATTTTGCAACTAGTGACGAAGACATTTTATTTGTAATTTATTACTATTATCGAATGTATCGGAAGATAATAACGAACTGAAATAAGGAAAGTGTAACTTTTATAAATAAAATACCACTCGCGAACCAAAACGGACTAAGGTATGTTAAATTTAATAGAAAAGAAAAGATACTCCAGGATGGGGTTTAGGCTTGAGATTAAAACACTTATGCCGTAAAAAAATATTGCTACCAAATGAAACTTACAGAAATTACTCAAGCTACAAAACAAGGAAAATGGCCTAAAAATATTCATCTGGAATGTGCTACCATTGTATCAAAGCGGAAAGTTGAGAATAGTTTATGAAGAGCAAATATTACGGCTATTCAGGAAGTGCGTTAGATAGGACAACAAAAACAGCATAGGAGTACCAAGGTATATACTACAGGTGTCGAAATAGCGTACACGAAATCGGAACGGAAAAAACCAAGAAAATTTGATCTTGACACCTTTCACCAGTTCGTAGATTTGAAAGCAACGCGTGATAGCGTAATACAAAACAAGTTATATGAAGCAATTCTTCTTCTTCAAATGCCATCTTCGCGGCGGAGGTCGGCAATCATCATAGCTTTTCGGACTTTTGAGACGGCTGCTCTGAAAAGTTCATTTGATATACATCCGTACCACTCTCTCAGGTTGCGCAGCCATGACATTCTACGCCTCTCTATGCTTCTTTCCTTGGATCTTCCCTGCATAATCAGTTGGAGCAAGTTGTATTTCTCTCCACGTGTAATATGTCCGAGATATTCCAATTTTCTTGTTTTAATTATATTTAAAATTTCTATTTATTTATTCATCCTTCCCAGAACCTCTTTGTTTATGACGTGTTCTATACACGATATTTTTAGAATTCTTCTATACACCCATAGCTCGAATGATTCCAGTTTTTTCATTGATGTCACATTCAAGGTCCAAGATTCCATTCCATAAAATAAAGTCGAAAAAACATAGCACCTCGCCAACCTAACTCTTAGTTCCAATTTTAAATCCCTTGTACGTAGCACTCTTCTCATTTTGTTGAAATTTGCTCTAACCTTTTCTATTCTGATTTTGATCTCCTGAATGTAATCATTTGTGGAGTTAATCATTGTTCCCAGATATGCATATTTGTCCACTTGTTCGTTTGTTCGTTGTTCGTTGTTCGTTGGTTCCGTTTATTAGAAGATTCTCGTTATTTCTTTGAGTTTTCGATATTCTCAAAAATTTCGTCTTCTTGAGATTCATTGTTAGATCATACTCTTTTCCATACACCGCTATTCTGGTCACCAGTCTCTGAAGATCTTCAATATTTTCGGCTAAGATCACAGTGTCGTCCGCATATTTAATGTTGTTAATGGGAACTCCATTTACCTTTATTTCAGCTGTTTCACCCTCAAGATCGTTTTTCAGGATCTCTTCGAAGTAAGCATGAAAAAGAATTGCCGACAATACGCATCCCTGTCTCACTCCACATCTTATTTTAATTTCTTCTGA
Organism: Diabrotica undecimpunctata; assembly: GCF_040954645.1. Taxonomy (NCBI): domain Eukaryota; kingdom Metazoa; phylum Arthropoda; class Insecta; order Coleoptera; family Chrysomelidae; genus Diabrotica; species Diabrotica undecimpunctata. Next base: position 166,985,153 of record NC_092803.1, read on the forward strand.
CAGCTGTTCGTTAACACGTACTTCTGCTCGCTGTTTATAGTATAAATTTGTTGTTAATGACCTGAGGTCGTTGCAGTCAATTTTCTTTGATTTCAGGACATTTATTAATTGTTTATGTCGTACTTTATCGAACGCTTTATTATAGTCAATAAAACATACGTATATCTCTTGATTGACGTCCAGGCATCTTTGTATCAGTATATTAAGTGAAAAAAGAGCTTCACGCGTTCCTAGGCCTTTGAAGCAATACAAGACTTCAAAATTGCTGTTAAACTAATTGAGTTGCTAAAGTTAAAAATGTTATTATCTATTCAACAGACTCAATCAATGATTCTAGCCAAAAGCCCCATCAGATGTAAATTAACATATAATAGAACATGTCATGAATTTTAAAGTTATCTCGTAATAAATATATCGCATGGTAGACATACTACAGAGGAAGAGAAGAAATAAGTCAACAAGGCAACCAGAATATCGAGATACTTAGGGATATCATATGGAGGAGAAAATATATGAGCGAAGATAGTGAAATCTGGATAAGGTATGTATAAGGCCAGTACTAACACATGCAGCGGAAACAAGAGCTAAGCCATCGCTTACAAAAAATTGATAAGAACTACAGAAATAAAAGTGTAAAGAACTATAAAAGGAATTTCTCTTAGAGACAGAATAAGGAATGAGGATACATTAACAGGTATTAGAGTCCAGGATGTGATGAGATGAACCATTCTGGTGTTGCCATTCTGGTCTCACCAAATCTCACAAAAGTTTGTCGTCGAATTTAAAGCTTTAAGCGATAGGATAGTTGGAAGGCAAAGGAGGAAAGAAGGAAATTGGAAGGCAAACCACATTATAGAATAGAAAAATACGCTACATAACAAGAGACTTTGGGCTGTTGAAGACCATACAGGAACCCTAAGCTCCAAGAGTAAACTAGAGTTACCAAAGGTAGAGGTACTTAAAACATCTTTTAACATAAGCCTAACAATAAAAGAATCTAGAATTCTACTATACATTTATTTTATAAATTATCGCAAAGCGTTTAAGAGGGTCAAATCTCAATAAATGGCCGAAAAATAAACAACCTTTTGTAGACGACATAGCCCTCTTGCAAAAATTCAAGAAGAGTTCATTAATCTCATACGACTGGTTGAAAACGAAAGTTAAATATTTGGTCTACAGTTAAACATATCAAAGACAAGGATCATGATAGTGGATACACTACATTACAATCATCCACACATTACCACGATGGACCGGTTTAAGGTTGTGAGCTCAAATTTATAACTAGGATCATTGATCACAAACATAGGGTCACTACAGAAAGAAATCAAACGTAGATGTCATCTAGTAAAAGACGCCGTAGGAAAGATGACCAAAATATGGAAGAAATTTCACGAACTCTAAAAATAAGGTTGATCCACTGCCTAATATTTCCAATACTGACATACGGATGTGAATTTTGGACCCTCCAAAAAGTGGAAAGAAGAAACACAGATGCCACTGAAATGTCCTGTTGGAGAAAAATATTACGAATCCCGTTGACTGACGGCGACTTTCCAGCAAAATCCATCCCCAACAATTAAAATAATTTGCACATGTTATGAGAGCAGACACAGAAAATGTGGAAAGACTTATTCTCCAAGGAAAAGACCTATGCATGAATTAAAAGAAATGACCAGAGACAGAGATCTTTGGAGATTGATTCTTTTTAAATTTTTTTGATTTCTATTTTAAGTTGCTGAGTTACACTGTTTAGTATTATCTTATCAGATCTCTAGAGCACTGTCAGATCTTTTTGTTTTAATTTTTTAGCAATAAGTTGTCTAATTTTTTTAGGGTAATTTTTGCCTTTAGCTCTAAGAATTAGTTCGGTTAAATTATCCCATGCAGCTTGCTGGATATTTTGAAAAATTCCGTTTCTCCATCAAGTTGGGCCTTAGTTTCTAATGGTATGAACAAATTAATTATGTCTTCCAATTGAAGCTGAACAGATAATTTTTATCAGGAATATTATAATTTGACTGCAGAATTCATCCGGCATAATTTTTTTCGTTGTTTAGTCATTTTTTTAATGGGTAGGAAGTACTAGTAATTTAACAATCAACATATATGTTTTTTTTTATATAAATGAGCATTATTCAGTATTATTCAACATTTAATTATGCATAGTACGTATCAGTGATTGTAATATTTTATATAGGATCGGGATATTTTAATATTTTTAAAGCAATCTGTCTAAATAATTGAATAAAGATTATCGCATATACTCCTATATTAAGTTAAAACCTATTAGTTTGTTAGATGTTGTCATTTGTTGTATATTGGTCTAAGATATTATAAGTTACTTTCAAATGACTACAGAAAAAAATACAATGTTCTTTAGTAGCAGAAACAAAATATTTGATAACTTTTTTATTCTTTCAAAATTTTTTATTTCTATGGATATATAAATTCAAAAAGGTCAAAACTCAAGCTTTGTATTTATAATTTATTTCTTATAGCTCAAAAACAAAATATGGGACCACAATGAAAAACGTTAACAAAAAGAAGAAAAATAAACATCGACAGGGCTATACAGATTATACAATCGAAGATGAAGATGATGAATGCTTCAATCCAAATGTCCCTTTAATAAAAATTACTCAAGAAGAATGGTATGATTGCTCGAAAAAAAAAAAATGCAGAGGCTCAATTTTCGATTAGAATTAATTTATTATACTATATTACATATAAAAAGTTAAAAATTATTTAAAAATATTAATATTCATTTAAATAATTTTGAGTAAACATACAAGTAATATATCAGAGAGCTACACGGTCCTTGTCTCATAAAAACTGTCTTGCCCGGTAGCACCATTTTCTCACGCCTAGCTCCAAGAGATTATTTTCTACGTCATTTGGTCTAATTTCTGGTCTAATACGATCTACACGGTTTTTGGTAATACATTGTTGCTTATATTGCTTTGGGCATGTGCTTCACAACCAATTTATTCTCTCTTCACCTCTGCGGGACATAATTTTAGCATATCCTCAACTACCATACCTCCATAATCTCTCCCTCTTTACTATCATCAATAAAAATTAATACTCCGGTCAATATAGACATTTAAAAATAAAAAAAATTCCCGGCAAGCCAAATATTTCTGGAGAGCTGGGATTTACCATTACAAATAAAATTTTAAAAATCCCCATCGATCGTACGTGTGCTACAAAAGTTATTTGAGGTCGAAGGTCAAAATTTGAGGTTTTTTGGAGTTTTCTCGAAAACGGTAAGTTTTATTAAGAAAATCCTTAAATCAAAGTTGTAGATCTTAAAATTCTCTACAAAAATGATTTTCACGATTTTTTTCCTAAGAGGTACCATTCCTGAGATATCGCAATTCTAAAAGACACATTATACATGCTATGCACACATCTCCAAGCCACCTGCAAGGTAGTGTACTCGGCGTGTTTTTTACCCATAATAGTGCGGTTAGCTCTCGTTTCTGATATTCAATTAATTTGTTATTAAACTGATCAAATAATGTTTCACATATTCTATCATCTTCAATGTCATAGCATGAAAGAATGTGATTTAGGATATTTTCAACGGTAATAATAAGATTTGCATCCATTACATCATCAATAGCGAGTTCTTTTAATATTCTTAATGCTAAAGTGAGTTGAAGTATTGTATTAGCTCGGACTATTAAGCATTTTCTCTAAAGATTTAGGTGCATAAACAGCGAGTACTTTCTTTAAACTACTTCCTTGCCTAATATAACCGATTGGTCCAAAAAATGACACGAGCAAATGAAATTTTCCTAGTCTTATTATAATCTTCGATACTTCAGATCCTTCAGGGGCAACAGATATGTACAATCTCTCGAGCTTTCGCATACAGAGGTTGATCAAAAGTAATTATACATACTTTGTGGGTATAACGTTTAGTATTATCCTAAGCACAAAGCAAAGTTGTAAATATTGTATTGTAATTACTTGCTGGTTGATGAACAAATGACAAGAAATGTAATTTTTGACTAGTCTTCTACTTCTTCTTTACGTGCCATCTCCGCGACGGAGGTTGGCAATCATCATGGTTATTCTGATCTTAGATGCTGCCGCTCTGGATAGTTCGATTATGTGCGGATGCACATTACTACTAGATGCTACTATTCCCTCAAGTTACGCAACCATGATTTTCTTCTGCTTCCTACAACAAAAAGTTGATTTACTTATTTGCGTTCTAATACGAGGTGGACTTATTTTTGAATTACTAGTCTGTTCCTTCTCACGTTGTCTTTTCGTAGCAGCAATTGAAGTTTTCCGGCTGTATGATTTTCTGCGATCCACGTGTATTGTAATGGATATTTGAGTTCTTAAATACTCTTAAATACACTTAGAGGTGAGGTAAACTCATCAGCCCTTGCGACACTAGCCTCGATTAAATTTGGCATTCGACGATTAACCACAACTGTTTTATCTTCACTTAAAAGTTTATTGCAAATAATGCATAACAGACAATTTTTAGAGCTATAAAATAGCACAAATATCCTTAATGGTAGACGCTTGTAATAAGTACGTATATTCGCTTAAACTAAACCTTGAGCACTAAAAGAAACAAGTACATGAACGAGACCTACGGACCATAGAATAGCCAGATATTTTTTAAATCGCTGATCCCTGAATCTCCTCCACTTGGGTGGAGAGGATTCAGTTAGGAACTGACTATCTTTTGAATAAATTTTTTCAGAATAGTATAATATATATAAAAGAGACACAAATAGGTATTTATGCTTGACTTAAGAGGCTGATATGTATATATGCGTGGTTTATATCGACATATCATGTATAATGACTCTTAGAATCGTGATTTCTAAAATGGTAACTCTTAGGAAAAAAATTATACAAACCGTTTTTGTAGACTATTTTAAGATCTACAACTTTGTAGAATAACTTTTGTAGCACCCATAAGATCGATGGGAATTTTTAAAACTTCATTTGTAATGGTAAACCACACTCTTCACCAATATTTGGCTTTCTGGGAATTTTTGTTATTTGACCACTATTTTTTTGTATACATTGACGGATTATAAATAGAGAAAGTTCTAAGTGTAATATATATCTTTGCAAAAATAATTTTATAAAAAATACAGTCGTGTGACTAATTGTTACATAACTTTTTATGTTAGCGCTTTCTTGTGGAAATAAAAATGGTGTCGTATTCCAAAAAATGATTCTTTATTAAGAAGCTAATTTTAAAGATTTCATATTTATTTAATACAGACAAATTAAACAATGTACAGTGTGTGAAGTTATACTTAGTATACTACATCCACAATAGAGTGTATTATAACCATTGATTATGTTAAAAAAAAATAAGGCTAAAAAGAACGGAAAACATCGATTTACTAAGAATTTGTACGCTATGTACGATTTGTAGAAAAAAATGTGCTAGACAAGAAATGTAGCTGAGATAATGTTAAAGAGAAATGTTAATTAGCACTTTTTCTATAGAATGAACCGTTCTGTCAGAAACAACGATTGAAGCGACCGGCGATTTTAAATGAGTACCCCGTGAGAACTCAATTTTTTTAAATAAAATTTATATCAACTCGACGGTAAAAATTCGATAGCTTTTGATCAGAGTATCCTATCGACGAAAATTAAAATCCTTTTTAAAGATAAAGAGTGCAGCTTTCATATGCAATTTTTGCATTTTGCCGTAAATTACAAAAATTGTTTAAAGTAGAAAATTTTGAAGAACCGTATATTGCTTAAAATTAGTGCGTTGTTAAATCTTAGACAAAATTAAGGCAATTTTTTTATTGAGTTCCAGCTCTGTCTCATGGTGTTTTATCATTAATTTTTCTAAGTGTTTTCATCTCTGCTGTTTCTAACATTCTTTTTGTCCTGTGTGTGTCAGGTCATGTTTCTGCCGCGTATGTCATTATTGATCTGATGACTGTTTGGTAAATTCTGCCTTTCATTTTTTTCCCGATATTTTTATTTTTCGATATTGTTTCATTCAGGCAACCTGCGGCTCTGATTGCTCTATTCACTTGATTATCCACTTCTTGTTCGAGATTTCCATAGCAAAGATATTGAGATGCCTAGATATTTAAACTCAATCATTTGTTCTATTATCTGACCTTCCAGCCTTAATCATATCTTAGTAAATTTGCTGTTATAACCACGCATTTTGTATTTTTTGGGGAAAATAACATGTTCAATTTTCTGGCGGTTATATTAAATTGGTGCAGCATACGTTGTAAATAATTTTCACTTTAAGAGAGTAGTATTGCATCGTCTGCATAACATATTATTTTAAGTTGTTTTTCTCCCATTTGGTATCCTTTTTTAGTTCTTACTTTTTTTATTATTTCATCCACACTCAGATTGAGAACTCAAGGAGTCTCCCTGTCTTATCCCGTTGCTAGCTTCAATAGTTTCAGTTTGTTCTTCTTCTATTTTTACTTATATTGTGTTGTTTTGGTAGATATTTTCAATTGTTTTGATTATTCATAAAGGTATCTCTCTTGTGTACAGTAAGTGGATAACGTCATTTAATTTAACCCGTTCAAATGCCTTCTTAAGGTACACGAAACATAGATATGCCGGTTTGTTGTATTCTAATGATTTCTCTTGCACTTTCCTCATTATAAATATAGCGTGGGTGCATGATCTTCCCGACCTAAAACCTTGTTCTTCTACTAGTGTTATAATTTCATTCAATTTATTTGTTATCACTTTGGTTGGCAATTTTAGTGTTTTGTTTAATAAATTAATTCCTCTATAATTTTCTGGGTACGATTTGTCTCCCTTTTTGAAAAGAGACATTAGGATGCTTGATCTCCATCATTCTTGAGCGAAAATATAAAAAATAATAAATATAATTAAAAGATATTCTCTGACAAAAATGTAACAATAATAAACGTGTCACAAAGAGATCATACAAAAGTAGACAATCAGAAATGAAGTATATTACGTATTTCATTTCTAACATTTTGATAACTGATCTAGTAATGATCAGTTATCACGATTTTAATAGCTACTGGTTTAGTTTCTTTATATTATAAGAGCCAAGAATTGTGATCCAAAAGGGGATGGTTTATTTGGTAAATAAAAATTTGGTTGGTATAAATCTATTATCACTTATGCTATTATATAATTATGAAAGAATATCTTACACTGGGGTGCAAAATTAACCGGACACTCTGATTTTTCCTAAAAACTGGCGTTTAAAAAAGTTTAAGATATTTCTAATTGAGTATTTAATAATAAACAAAATTTAAAAGTCAAATTTATTACAACTCAAGAATGTTACACAGAAAAAACAATAAACAATCCAAAAAATTTGAAAATCTGCAAAGAAACAAGAATTATTTTTCTTATAAACATTTTTTATGGAAAACGATATTTAGTAGAATTTATTACCTCCACGTGCCGTAATTTGATCAGAAATACTTCGTATTAAGGCAACAAAGTCTGCTTGAAAGATTTGCTCCCATTCGTCACGAACTGCTTGCTTTAAATCATTCGTGGTTTTAAACTCACCATGGTTACGTCGAATTCGTTGTCCCAGAATATCCCATCTATGCTCTATTGGATTTAAGTCTACTCTCCTTGGAGGCCATGGTAATAAACGAATCCCAACTTCATCTAAGTAATCCCGTTTTATTCTTGGGATGTGCGGACGAGCATTACCTTGCATCAGACGAAAGTTTTCTCCAACAAATGGAGCAAATGGCACTACATGATCTTCCAAACATTGCTAAATATACCGTTGAGCGTTCAATTTGCCCCCTTGAATAGTAAGTTCTGTATGAGCCTCTAGGGAAATGCCTGCCCACACCAATATACCACCTCCAGCAAATTGAACTCTCGGAGTAAAACAACATTGCTGATAATGTTCACCAGTTTTTCTCCATATCCTAGGCTACCCATCTGATGGGTATCTGTTAAATCTTGATTCATTTGTGAAAATTACAGCACTCCAGTCGTCAATACCCCAATTAAGATGTTCTCGAGCAAATTGTAAACGTTGCTTTCGATGATCTGCTGTTAATAGAGATCCCGTGATAGGTATTCTGGACCTTAATCCATATTTATTTATGCGTCTTTGAACGGTATAGACGGAAACTATTTCTAAATTGATGATGAAGATTTGTTGCCGGTTCGTAGCTAGGAGCGGTAAGGAACCAGAAGAAAATGTATGTAAAATAGAGACCCTTGCCGATGTTATTACCTAAGAGCGGTAAGGAACCAGGAGGAAAGTATATGGAATACATAGGTATACTAGGTAACAATAAGGTATAGGAATACTAGGTAATAGGTAATACTAGGTAACAATAAGTAATTATAATAAACAAGTGTAGTACATACATACGTACATACATACACACGTACATACACCTATACACACCTACATACACGCACATGTACCTATATACACACATCTACACATATCTATATATACATAATATACAGTGTGTCCGTAAAGTATGGAATAAATTCGATATTTCCTAAATAAAAAGGCTTTTTAAAAAAATCTAAAACACGTCGATTTTTAAATTTAATGTTCTACATTTTACAATAAAATTTCATTATACAAGGTGATACAGATTACAGTGACGTCATCACCTCTTTTTTTAAATGTAAGACCCTGTATTTTAGGACATTTTTAGATCGATAAAAATGAGCTGATTTAAAAAAAATATTATACTCGGGTCTAATGGATATAATTTGAAAGATATGCGCTTAGAAAATAAATTATTTATTATCAATTGCAAAAAAATAGCCTACTTCTAGTTTTTGGTAAACAGTAATTATTTTTAGTAACGTTCAATAACAATTAAGTAGTACAATAATTGTTTTAATTCGTAAATGTTTTGTATTATTGCTTAGAATTGATTTTAAGTAGAAATGAATTTGAGTGTAAAGCAAAGAATTGAAATACTCATGATGATTGGGTATGGAGACAAATCGCGAACTGAGATGGAAGTGTGTAATTTATTTAATAATAAATATCCAGAAATACCCCTCACGCAGTCAACAGTAAGTAAGATTGAAAAGAAATTTCGAGAAACTGGTACGGTTGAAAATGCACGCAAATCAGGTCGTCCCTCTGTAAATTATGTTACAGCATTAGATGTTCTACTTGCTTTTGAAGAAGATGCGCACACTTCTGTTCGTAATATTAGTAGTGATCTCGATGTTTGCAAAACAACGGTACACAAAGTACGTAAAAGTTAGTAAAGTAATTAAAATACACAGTTGTACAGGAATTAAACGAGGATGATCCAGATAACAGAATACAATTTTGCGAAATAATGATGGATAACAGCCACCGAAACCCTCTCTTGGTTCAAAATATTATTTTTTCTTATGAGGCTACATTCAAATTAAATGGCGAGGTCAACCGTCAGAACTGTAGATACTGGGCAAAAGAAAACTCCAACTGGATGCGGGAACATCATACACAATACCCGCAAAAAGTAAACGTATGGGCTGGCATTGTAAGAAATAAATCATTGGACGCTACTATTTCGAAAGTAATTTAAACAGGCCAGCATACCTTCAGTTTTTAAGTGGGTATCTCGTACTTACTTTAGTTAATTTATTCCCCAGTACAATAATTAATCTTGAAGGTTTTGATAAAAGTTTATGGTTTCAACAGGATGGTGCGCCTCCGCATTATGCTTTAGATGTTCGAAGATACCGAAACGAAATTTTTCCGAACAGGTGGATTTCAAGACGTGGACATATTGAATGGCCAGCGAGGTCGCCAGACCTCAATCCTTTGGACTATTTTATGTGGGGTCATTTAAAGAATGTTGTTTATAAAACGAAACCTGCAAATATTGGAGACTTAAAAACAAAAATTCGTAAAGAAATAAACAATATTTCCCAAGAAAGCATAAACCAGGTTCTACAAGAATTTGTACAACGTTTGGGTTACTGTCAAATACAACAAGGGCTACAATTCGAACATTTAAGATTAAGTCATGTATTAATTTACTGGATTACTTTCAAGTTATTTACTATAATTTATTTTAATTTATTAATATTATAAATCAATAAAAATTAATTTTCTAAGCGCATATCTTTCAAATTATATCTGTTAGGCCCCCAGTATTATACTTTTTTGGAATCAGCTCATTTTTATCGATCTAAAACTGTCCTAAAATACAGGGTATTACATTTAAAAAAAAGAGCCGATGACGTCATCACTGTAATGTGTATCACCTTGTATAATGAAATTTTATTGTAAAATGTAGAACATTAAATTTAAAAATCGACGTATTTTAGATTTTTTTGAAAAGGCTTTTCATTTAGGAAATATACAATTTATTCCATAATTTACGGACACACTGTATAATGATAAGTAATTTTGAATGGCGGATTGCCCAGTTTCTTTCTTTATCATGGACTTTCTCTTCATAATTATTGTTACTTGGTCTATAAGAAATTCAAAGTTCTCTCTGCTTTCCATAGCGACACGTATCAAGTTGTCAGAGGATATCTCTCCTAGCTTTGTTTGCATTATATGTTGTTCCGACGCAAACACCTTGCACCTGAAGATACAATGCTCTGCGTCGTCTTCTACGTTATATATGACACAATTATCATCGCTAGTTTTTCGAATATGATACGTGACCTGAAAGATCCATATGCGGTCAGAAACTGCATAAAATAGAAAAAATTACTTGCTTGAACTTACATTTGTACCACTCTATCACATTGGGTATTAATTTTTACGCTTTTAACCTAAGAAAGCGATCTTCAACTTGACTTGTGGTTCTTCGTCTACCTTGACCTGGCCTTCTTGTGTATTGTCCTGTTTTCCGAAATCTTTGTATTACATCAAGCATTGTATTTCGAGAAATTTCTAAATCATTTGCGATGTAACGAATGCTCCGTCCATCATCCTGTAAAGCAACAGCTTGTACTACTTCTTCTGGTGTCATAATTTTTTTAATGCAAGTTAAGGTACAGTATTACAATAAACTTAAATTAATACTAAGCCACTATTTCACATTAATAACAAAACGTATGTGTAAAAGTGTTTGCACAAAACATCTAAACAGGTTCAAGCAAGAAAAAAAGGTTATCGCTAATAAGGCATAAAATACAATTTAAACAAATTAAACAAGTTTTGATCCAAACACCAACAAAAAACAAAAAAATGTAAGTGTACGGTTAATTTTGCACCACAGGGTAGTTATATATTAGCCCTAAAATTATTTACTTGCACCCTTATTATTTTTATTCTACATTTAAACTACCTAATTATGAAATAATAAAAAAAGTAAATTCAAACCTTCTCTACTGATAAGAAATATTATCTTCGAATAAAAATAAATCTTTAGTGGCTTTGAAAGCATTTTATTATCAACGCATAATAATTTTGTGGTTATTACGAACGTTTATTATTCACCTGATTTTAATTTACAGGAAAAGGAAAACTTACTTCATCTAAAAGAATAAAAATTCTAGTAATCGTTTTTCCGCTTTGTTTGATTTGGAACAGATTCCTATATTTAATATATTTGGAAATGGTCCGTTCATTCAAACTTGACGAAACATCTTTGAAACATTGATTAACACAAACGAATATGCAACAAGAACTGCATAAAATCTTTCTTAGGCGGTTTTCTTGTACTTTGTTGCTGCAAAATTTGTATTGCAGATAGGTCACCTCTTCTGTTGCGTATGATTCCCTACTTACGTTAAACGTAATTCTCGTGAGACACCTTCTTCTTCTTCTCATTGCGCCGTCTCCTTTCGAAGGTTGGCGATCCAAATGGCAATTGTAGTTTTGGAAACTGCTGCGCCAAAGATCTCTGCGGATGAGCGGTCGAACCATCTCCTCAGGTCTTTCAGCCACGATTTCTGGCGTCTTCTTACTGATCTTTTGCCCTGTACTTTTCCTTCCAGTATAACTTGAAGTAACCCTTGATACACCTGTACGTTTAACGTCAAATTTTTTCCAATCTGTCTAAATTTTTTTCCAAGAAATATGTGAGTTAACTATAGTTACATCCACTAGGTCAGGAAAACTCTATGCTACTTGGCCCTTTACAGAAAATTTAATACCTATCTCATCTTTCCAACTTGTCAGCAATTTACTGCCCACCTAAATTTAATAACAAACAGGAACAACATGAACATTTTCTCCTTGGTAATAGATTCGTAGCAGGAAGTGACTATAATGCAAAGATACAATCTGGTGCTCGCTATTAACAAAAACAAAAAGACGAGAGTTACTAACAGCGATCACAGGAAACAACATAAAATTTACATCTACCGGAGAACCTTTCATATTGGTCGGATCCTAATAAAATGCCAGACCTTCTATACTTTTACATATCAAAAGTTATTAAGACTATTCAAAGTTGAATCCAACCTAGATATGACATCTGATCGTAGTTCAGTTATTTTAAATAGTTATATGAAAGCCAATACCTCCAAGACAGGCATATCTGTAACATATTTACAGGTATCATTAAAAACACCAACTGAGGTGGGGAATGCTTCAAGTGAATTCACAAAAAATATACAAAAATGTGGATGGTTGGTTACTCCGCAAAGTAGTTCATCAACTCACAAAGTCACAAAGAACATTGGCGGATAAAACAAAAAAGATTTAGTAAAAGTATTCCTACCACATAATTTTGTATCAAACCCCACAGAAACTCAAGATATATGGACCGTCTTAGACGAGCCGATTCAAATGGAGTTGGTAATAGAGAAATTTACATATAGAGGATTGAAATCTACCATCATGGAAGAAATCTCCTGGTACGATTTTATAGCGGGAGAACTCATACAAAGCTACCCAATAAGGGTACGAGTTGTATTTTGCAAATATTCAATGCTGTTTTAAGACGCAACAGTATTTTACGCAACAATGCAAAGTAAGGGAAGTCATAATGGTGCCGAAACCAGGAAAGACACCTAAAGAAATTACATCATAATATGGACCAATCAGTCTTTTGCCAACTCTATCTAAAATATTTAAGAAATTGTTGATAAAAAGATTTTAACTCCCCTAGAACATAAAAAGATCATACCTGATTACTGGTTTGGTCTAACAGGAACATATAACTGTAAAAGAAATCGAAAACGATCTAGAAAATAGACAATACTGTTCCGCAGCCCTTCTGGCTATAAACCAGGCTTTTGGTAAGGTCTACTCTATAAAATCAAAAAGCATCTACCGCATAAATTCTATGGTGTGCTGGAATCTTATGTAACTAACGGATGCTTCCTAGTTAGACACCAAGATGAATACACTGACTTGTATCCAGTTGAATCAGGTGTACTCCAAGGCAGTGTTCTTGGACTTGTACTTTACCTACTATGCACCATGGATTTCCCAGAAACATACTCAACAATAGTAGGTACACTCGCAGATGATACTGTGATACTGTAATAAAACTAACGAAAGCAAATGAAGCCAAATCCAAACACGCAACCTTCACAATACGAAGGTTTATACTGGTCACAATGAATGGTATAGCTTCAACAAACCAATGACGTAAAGTATCTTGGTATACATTTAGACCAACGTATGATGTAGAGAACACATATCTTTACAAAAGTAAACAGTAAATTAGAATTGCACCAAATGTAGTAGCTGATGGCAGAAAATCTAGACTAAAAATAGAAAATAAAATTCTAATCTAGAAATCAATCCTACAGTAGGTATAGACATACGGAATTCAACTCTGGACTGCTACTAGTAACTTAAAGCTAAAAATCCTCCAAAGATTTCAAAATGAGATCCTGCGCATAATAAGAGATATTCCATGATACGTGCCCAATCATCTAATCGAGAGAGACTTGAAAATATCATTCGTAAAACCAGAAATAACACGTTACAATGATAAACAAACATAAAGCTAGTGATCATGGTAATGTGCTAGTGCGTGAGCTACACGAAACAACAAGTGAAGTGCGTCATTTAAAACGATTCATACCAAGGGAATTGGTTAGTTAGATAATAATGTATTATTTCTGGATTAATATAAATTACTATTTAAATGGGAATAAGCCACAATTAAAGGTTAAAATACGTTTATTGACGTTTCAATTTCCACTTCGGAAATCGTTCTCAAAATACAAACATTAGTAAATTATTATTATAATATATATATTAATACTGCTCCCCAAGGCTAGGGAAAAGTATGGCACCATCTGTCTTCTTCCATGCATCAGTAAGCTGTATGAAAGGATGCTGGGAGTAGGCATAGACGACATGATTGAGAGGTCAGGTGGTTTATCTTGGAGACAATTTGGTTTTTGTAAAGGGAAAAGCACGATTGATGCAATCATGAGTGTACTTGAAGCATTGCCCAACAGAGGGGATGAACATCGCTGGGCGGCCCTGCTGTTGTTTAATGTTAAGAATGCATTCAATACGCTGCAGTGGAACGAGGTAATGAAGGCAATGGAGGAGAGAGAATGTCCTGGTTACCTGATGAATGTGGTGGCGGAGTATCTGTCCGAGAGAAGGATTATGGTGGAAAAGGGCACGATCGTGGACGTGACGGCCGGGGTACCCCAGGGGTCTGTCTTGGGTCCGACGCTATGGAACCTGGCATTTAACGGGGTTATGCACTGTGAATACGGAGAGGGTACAACCTCCCTCGCATTCGTGGATGACTTCGCTGTACTGGTAGTGGCCCGGGATGAGCCAGATCTCAAATACCGGGTTCGGAACGCAGGCTGCGTCGTAAAGAAATGGATGGCGCAGCACGGACTGAAACTTGTGGCAGAGAAAACCGAAGCTATCATTCTGAAGGGGACAAGGAACAGGAAAAGTGTTGAATTGCAATGTGCGGGAGCATGTCTAATACCCAAGAAACAAGTAAAGTACCTAGGAGTGACAATGCACCAGAATGGAAAATGGGGGGAGCACGTGCAGGAGGTGGCCCGGAAGGCTGCGAATAGTGTGGCTGCGTTGGGGAGGGCGATGACCAACATAAAGGGACCCAAATCCGAAAGGAGGAGGGTCTTACACGGTGTTGTACAGTCGATCGTCCTCTACGCGGCACCAGTCTGGAGCGAGGCGGTAAAGATAGCGGCCTATAGGAGGCTCATGACACAAGTGGACAGAACAAGTCTGTTGCAAGTGGCATGCGCCTACAGGACTGTGTCTGCGGCAGCCTTGTGGACCATCACTGGATGTGTTCCGTTACATGTTTTGGCGGTGGAAAGAAAAGAGCTCTATGAGAGAAGAGACCGAAACCCTACTGTGACCGAGGGAAGACAGGAAAGGGAAAGGGCAATCGAAAGATGGCAAAAAGAATGAAACAACACGGAGAATGTGGCACAGTGGACGAAAATGCTGATATTGGGTAGACTGTGGCCACAGTCGATTGGATTATTTCCTGACGCAGGTGCTCACAGGACAAGGGTGTTTTATGGCCTACCTTTCTAGGTTCGGAAAGGCTGACATAGATGAATGCCTATACTGTGGATACTCGGACACTGTAACACATACGATGTTAGATTGCAGCAGATGGATAGTAGAAAGGAACAGAATGGAGAAAGAGACAGATGTGAATTTTGTTACAGTGAGAGAAATGATTAAGTGAATGATTGAAAATAAATCAGTTTGGACTAAAATACACAGCTATACCCGTGCAGCGATCAAGAAAAAAGAAGAGGTAGAAAGACAGCTAGACCAACGCCAAAGGTAAGAGTGAAAGATGCTGGAAGTTGAAACTAGAGAAGTGGGTCACACTGTATGAGTTAGATAGGCGTGAGTCAGACTGTGGAGAAGGAGGAAATGCCCGTCTGGAAATGATACCGTACTAGGAGCGATGGGGGTCTTCTACGCGCTACCTGGAACGAGACAGGGAGTCTCCTTGTTGCTGAATGGAGTGTGGATGTGTATGAATGGAGAATGAATAAATGAAGGTAGTGCTTCGGAAGTGATGCCGGCCTTACAGCGGCCGTTCCGCTTCCGGATCGCTGGATGACAGAGGAGGGTCTGGTTTAGCAGGTAGGCGTTCGGCGTAGACTCGGCGACGAGAGGGCATTTAAAGTACCTCGGGAACTATCGCCGGGAGTACGAAGAACGAATCCTGCACTAAGGTCAGTCAGGCGGCGTCCTGGACTAAGATGTCTTTTGAAGATTCCAGACCCTCCTCTATAAAGACGAAAAAAAAAGATAATATATTTAACAGTACTATTGTAAAATAATATTAAACGTATTTTTTCGCTGTAAAAAATTCCCATATGTCCTAAACAATATTCATCAAAAAATTTTACTTATCGGTCGTATACTAAGAACAAATTGAGGATAGAAGTATAAACGACAAAAATTTTTTTAAACTTTTCTTCTTCACTTATACAGATTAACTGCTGCTTTATAAATAAATATGCTATAAATAAATGCTTTATAAATCTGTTTTGATAGCAGATATTTTCTTACATTGTAGTCACTATATAGCTACATTCAATGAGGTGGCTTTTGGTCTATTCCACTACGACTTTTTCAGATATATTGTGGTCCTCTAATCCTAATAGTGTTCTGAAGCTATTTTTTTGTGGCATTTTTAACGTAATTACTATTTAAATGGGAATAAGCCAGAATTAAAGCTTAAAGTAAGTTTATTAAAGTTTCAATTTCCACTTTGAAAATTGTTCTCAAAATACAAACATTAGTAAATTAGTAAATTTACAGGGCTTCCAGGGCATTTGTTGTTTTTCAGATTTTTTATGATTTCCTCGATTTGTTTTTTGCTGGGTGAAATATCATCTGTATCTTCTAAGTGTTCGATTCTTGCTTAATATTCTTAATTATTGTCATTTAGTAATTCATCAAAATACTCTTTCCATCTTTCGACTATTTCTACTTCACCGCTTATATTATTTCCTGCTTTGTTTTTGACGAATATGGGTTTTTGTTGGAAACCTCTGTTTTCATTTCTAGCACCTTGATATAGGTTTTTTATTTCTTTATTTCTTTATTTCTGTAATTCTCTTCTATTCCTTTTAGCTTATTTTCTATGTGATTTCTCTTCTTTTCTTTCAGCACCCTCTTTACTTTTTGTCTTTGCTCCATATATCTATTCTTTGTCTCTGTTATTTCTTTCGTGATCATTTCCATCCTTAATGATTTTCTTAGTTCTATTTCTTTTTAGCACTCTATGTCGAATCAGTCTTTCCTCTTTTTATTCTCTTGTTTATTACATTCTTTTGCTGCTTTTTTCATTACTTGCTTTATGTTTTCCCATTTGTTCTCAGTTCGCTCTTATTTTTGTATCTTTTTTAGTTCACTTTCCATTGTTTCCTCGTACATTTCTTGCTCTTTCTTTGTTTCTAATCGAATTGGGTTATTTATACAATTCTTTTCTTTTATTTTGTTTTTGTTTTCTGGCATCAGTTGCTTAATTTTGATGCTCACCATGTAATGATCTGAGTCAGCATCTGGTAATCTGGATGCTCTTATCTTCTTTATGCATTGCTGTTCTTCTTTTTCGATGACCACGTGGTCTATTTGGTTTTTAGTCTTTCTATCTAGCGATATCCATGTTTCCTTGTGTATTTCTTTTCTTTCGAAATATGTGCTCATTATGATCATATTTTTTTCTCCTGCGAAATCTATTAGGAATTGTTTGTACTCATTAGTTTTATTGTGTTTACTGTATTTTTCTATTGTCGGTCTAAATACTTCTACCTTTCCTTTGGCATTTGCATTCGATTTTCATATTATATCTGGGTATATTTTCGATTGTTCTATTTAATTCACTGTAGAAACATTCTTTGACATCATTGACTTTTTTTTCTGCGTGCGCGTGAATATTTATGAGGGTGATTTTTTGGTATTTTCCCTTGAACCTGATACTACATGCGTGGTGACTGCTAAGTTAGTTTCTAATTTGCTATCCATTTTTAATTTTTATTTTCTTCATTGGCTAGTTTTAGAGTAAGAGCCGCTACTGATTTTTGATAATTAGTTTGACTTATCGGCTTTTTTTAAAAAACAATAATGGATCCTTTGTTTATATCAATAGTAACATATCGATATTAACAAATAACGATATTAATAAATAGTAAAATAATTGATAGTGGTATACTCGGTTCGCTATTTCCAGTCCGAACTTTCTAGTGAATTTAGTAATTATTTTTTTGCGAAGTTAGTTACTTTTTGACAGACTAAAAGTGGCTGTAAATTACTATACAACCAAGCACACGTACTCATAGCCAATATTAATAGTAAACAAACTAAATAGTAAATAAAATAGAACTTTGCGAATTACCGACAATCAATATTTATTTATCTGTACCATATAATAAATAGTTATGTTAAATTATAACAACTAAAATATATTTTTTAAATATATACTAACCAAAATTTGATGGGTTTAGTATACACTTCCACTATTTAAAATAATTCTTCTTTTTTTAAAGAAAGAAGTCTGCAATAGTAGGACACTTGAGCTATTGTGTTGTAGGTTTCCGACAATGAGTCTGTCAAAATCTGCCCGAGCTAAGCGAATGGAGTATATTAATTACAAATTCTGTTTGTATTTATTCCTGCTTTAGGAAATTATCTTTATTATAAGATGATTAAACTTCTACATGTAAATTCTTTAATGTCTCTAATTCTCCAAGTGCTCCTGGATCTGCTTTTACAACTGATAAGTAGTTTTCGTCGGGTAAAGAAAAAACTAATTTTAAGCTTGTTCGGTCTTCTTAGGGTTAAAAATATGCAAGTTTTGGGACATTTCTTTTTGTAAAATTTGTATAAAAAATTTAAAAATGTAGTAAAAATGCATTGCTAAACTGACGCCAGGTTCGATTCTCATTTATTGGGCCTAATATTTTGCCTTAGGCTTTAAAATACCAATGTCTCTCATCTGTACATTAGACCTGCAAGTTTACTCTATGTTATATATCACGATCTATGTTTTTCTTATTAGAGAGTGGCTTCTAAGGCGTTTGATTGGTTTATTACAACTTCTATTTGCAAGTGTTCTTCTTTGGATTATTCCCTCCGGTATTATGTTTGTATTGTCTATAATCCTTTCCAGATAAGTGAACAAGTTCAAAATTTTACTTATTTTTATTTTTAAAAGCTTACTTTTATTTTCGTTGATCTTCAAATCCATATCCTGCGTTTCGTTGAAAATCGCAGTGAATATCTGCCTAAATTTATACGTGCTGCACCGTAAAAGAATATCCAAGTCATCTATACAATATTTGATTAGATATATAAAGTATTGCTTAGTTCTGCATCTCTTATAGCTTTCTCTAGCGCCATGTTAAAAGAAGACACGTCCGCGCATTCCATTATTTTATTCTTCTGTTTGTACTAAGTTAGATATTCTTTAGCAATATAAATATACTGTTTGATTGAAGCGTTTGATCTAAAAATTTAAACAATAATTACATTTTTTACTTCCTAAATTATATAGTATGTATAATGTCTCCAAGGTATTTAAGATATTATTATAATACTCAAATCTTCTTCTTCTTACGATGCCTATCCGTTCCGGATGTTGGCGATCAACATGGCTATCCTAACTTTGCTTGCTGCTATTCTGAATAGTCTGGTTGTCGATGTATTAAACCACTTTCTCAGGTTTTGAAGCCAAGATATTCTTCTTCTCCCTGGTTCTCTCTTTCCAAATACCTTGCCCTGAAGAATGAGTTGCAACAAGCCGTATCTCTGTTCATTCCTCATGACATGGCCAAGATATTCTAGTTTGCGCTCTTTGATGGTGTAAATAATCTCGCATTCCTTACCTATTCTACGTAGGACCTCAACATTAGTCACGCGATCCACCCATGAAATTCTTAAAATACGTCTGTAACACCACATCTCGAATGCCTCGAGTTTTCTTAAAAAAGCTTCGAAAAGTGTCCAGGCTTCTACTCCGTATAATAAGGTAGAAAATACATAGCATCTAATGAGAGAGATTTTGGTAGCAAGTGGTAAATCGTGACTTCTGAGAAGAGACTTCATCATTATGAACGCCGATCTCGCTTTTTCTATGCGTTGTTTTATTTCACTGGAGTGATCCCATTGGCTGTTAATGTTGGTACCAAGGTATGTGTAGCTGTCCACTCTGTCAATTGGATGTTGGTTAACCAAACGCTGTGTATTAAATATTACGCGCTTACTGACTACCATGTACTTTGTTTTCTTCGTATTAAGATCAAGTCCGTGTTCTCTACTTATATCTGATATACGCGACATTATTCTTTGCAAACCGTCCAGACTATCTGCAAAAACTACTGCGTCGTCGGCATATCTAATGTTGTTTAGACGTATTCCGTTGACTAATACGCCTTCTTGTAGTTCGCCAGAATAACACTAATACTGAAATGCCAAAGTTAAAAATTTCCAAATTATATAAATTTTTTTTTCTAAAAGTCTAAATTTAGGTGTTACTTAAACAGTCTTAAAAAACTTAACCTGTTGATCAATATTTTCGATATATTAAAAAATAGTATTGCTCTTGTTTATGAATGATCGAGAATTGGGCCTGGCCTGCTTTGCCATGCAAGACATTTTAATATTTTTAACCATCGCTTTTATGCAAAGCTATTAATTTGAAAATAATTGCAAAATTATATTCTATTAAAAAAGTTATCAATAGTATACTCCGAATTGTTAATCCGAAATTGTTTTCAGCAAACATTTTATGCGTAAACTACCTACACAGATATACAAATTTTGTGACAGTCATTATCTTTCATAATCAATCTTTTGAATTTGTATGTAAACATTATATTAAATTTAATGACATGCATAATATTAATGCGAAATTATTATTATTTTTTTTTATTATAACTAATAAATTAACAATCAGAATAAAACAATGTATTCTATAAGCTAATGTGATGAGTTTAGGTCCTGTCCCTTGGTTCTGGCGTGATGTGGTCCCCTCCAGTGAGAGAATCACGGGTCCATGTTACTGGTCTGTTGGCCAACGTCGTTTAGTCTTCTGATAACTCGATGTTGAGGTATTGCGGAAATTAATGGATTGGAGTGTGTGTTCACTTTTTGAATGTATTGTAATTTCTTTTGCTGGTATACTTCTTTCACTGTTGAGATATTGAGATCCTCATAGATTCTTTGGTTGGTTACGTACCAGGGTGTATCAACAATTGCTCTTAAGATTTTTGATTGGCATCTTTCCATAATAGCAATATTAGATTTACTACTACAGCCCCATAGCTCTATGCCATATGTCCATATTGGTTTGATAAGTGTTTTATAAATTAGAATTTTATTATTTATTGACAGCTTGGAGTTTTTTCCAATTAACCAATTGATTTCTTTTTGTCTTAGTTGTATTTGTTTTCTTTTTTTTGGTGATGTGTTCTTTCCAACACAGAGTTTGGTCCAGGTGTAGCCCTAGGTATTTGGTTGTTTTAGTCCTGGGTATTTCCTCATTGTTGATATATATTGGTGGTGGTGTTTCTCGTCGTAAAGTAAAAGTTACGTGGGTTGACTTGTTTTCATTTATTTTTATTTTCCATTGTTTTAGCCAGTTTTCAAGCTCATACAAATAGTCTTGGAGTTGTTGTGTAGCTATGTTAATGTGTTTGTGACTTGTAAGTGCTACTGTGTCATCTGCAAATGTGCCAATTGTTACGTTATGTGATGTTGGTAGATCAGACGTATATAATATATATAATAAAGGTCCCAGGACGCTTCCCTGTGGAATTCCCGCCTTAATGGGATGCGTTTTGGATATTTCTCCATTTACTTTTGTTCTAAACTGTCGGTTTTTCAAGTATGATGTAAGTATTCGAAAGGATGTTGGTAATATTTGTTTAATTTTATAAAGAAGTCCTTTATGCCAAACCTTATCAAAAGCTTGACATACATCTAGTGATACCATTGGGCAATATTCCTTTTCTTCTAATGCGGAATTGATTTTATGGGTTATTCGGTGGCATTGCTGGATAGTTGAGTGTTCTCGTCGAAATCCAAACTGATAATTTGGTATCCAATCTGCGCCTGTAAAGTCTGGATCTATTCTTTTTATTAAAAGTTTTTCTAGTAATTTGGAGATTGTTGATAACAGACTGATAGGTCGATAGGATGAGACGTCACTTGGATCCTTTCCTGGTTTTGGGAATAATAGTATTTCTGCAATTTTTAGATTGTTAGGCCAATAATTACATCTTAATATTGCGTTAAATATATATGTAAGGATTACTATACCCTTTTTTGGTAATTCTTTTAGCATTTTTGGTGTTATTAGGTCAATTCCTGGTGAATTTTATTGGATTTACTGATGGTTGTTCTGAGTTTAAATAATTAATAATTTCTTGATCTTCTTCATTGTTGTGTGGTTGGAATACTGTTGCTAAATGTTCAGCAAATAATTCTGATTTTTCTTTATCGCTTCTTGCCCATTGGTTCTGTGTGTCTGTGGTTTTTCTTGCTGGTGGGGATATTGCTTGAGGTTTTAAGGATGATTTGATTGGTTTCCATATTGAATGGTCGTATCCGAAATTATGAAGTTATTATTTTGAACAAATGTATTTAAATTGAAAAATTAGTTTATTTCAATATATTCACAATGGAATTTATAGGAAAAAATCTTCTGATATTATTGTACAACTCTCTTCTATAAATATTACAATTACAAATGGAAAGATCCTGCATATTGTATGTTTAAACCAATAAAGGAGAATTATTGGAAGTATCATTTCGTCTTTTTAATTTTTACCTAATGATCACAGTATGTATTAAAAGGTTCTGATTTGAGTTATTTTTTCAGTAGATTTTGAAGATCCTCATTGTAATTACTCGTACTAAGTACTAAGTACTAAGGCATCGTCTGCATATGTTTTTAAAGATAGTTTATTACTAATATTTAGCCTCATTCTTCTTCTTAGGGTGCCTGTCCGTTCCGAACATTGGCGATCATTCTGGCTATGATGACTTTGTTGGTTGCTATACGAAATAGCTGTGTTGAGGTCTTTCTATTACATGCTCTCAAGTTAGCAAGCCAGGACATTCTTCTTCATCCTGGGGCCCTTTTTCCTTCAATTTTACCTTGCAAAATGCATTGAAGTAGCTCGTATCTGCCTTGGTTTCTCATTATATATCCCAAGTACTGCAGCTTACGGCTCTTCACGATGTTGAACAAATCCGCAGTTATGTTCATCCTCCGTAGTACTTCTTCATTGGTGACTTTCTCTGTCCATGGTATTTTCAGGATCCTTCTGTATGACCATAGCTCAAAAGCCTAAAGTTTTGATAGAGTTTCCGCCTTCAATGTCCACGTTTCTACTCCGTACAGAAGCACTGAGTACACATAACATTTAAGGAGCCTTATTTTTGTTTCTAGGGTGAGGTCATGGCTCTTGAACACATAACCCATAGTCAAGAATGCCCTTTTTGCCTTTCCGAAGTGACATATAATCTCTTGGGTATTGTACCACGACTCATTGATTATAGTTCCCAAGTAGTTGTATTGTGAGACACGTTCAATTCTCAATTGGTTCACATACAGATTTGCTCCAGTTTTGTTTTCCTTGCTGATGATCATTAGCTTCGTTTTGCTGGTGTTTATATCCAGCCCATATTTTCTACTTGTTTCCGTTATTTTGTTCATTAAGTTTTGCAGTCCTTCTATGGTATTGGAAAACACTATTGTATCATATGCATACCGCTGGTTATTGAGCTCATAAATAGCCTCATAAATATAGAAAAAGAGTAATCTTGCAATCTGTTAAGACAAATAGAGTAGCTGAACGAATATTACGAATATCAAATAGGAATTATCACAGAAAAGAGAGTATATACTATGATTTAAAGATAAAATAAGCAACTTAACTGTTATGAAAATAAGAAGAAGAGGATAAAGATATACACCTGGTTAATTTCATTATCATCATCATTCTGGCTTTACACCCCTGCAAGGGTCCTAGCCTCCTCAAGAATTTCTCTCCAGTCGTCCCTATCTATTGCCTTTCTCCGTCAAGTACGTATTCCCATATTTCTCATATCTTCATCGATGTTATCAAGGAACCTTGTTCTGGGTCTTCCTCTTCTTCTCTGACCAATGGGTATATCAAGGAGCGTTTTTCTAGCTGGGTCATTTTGTTCCATCCGCATTGCATGCCCTACCCACGAAGTTGTATCGTCTTCTCCACACTCCATTGTCATTCACTGCTCCATAGCTGGTTGATTTCATTATAGCAAAATTTAGATTTTTTTGATAATTGCAAATTGAATTGTTAAAATATTTTATTCATGTTTTGTGCAAGTATAATTTTATTCACAAAAATAGAGTAAAAGAAAAAAAGTAATATAATAATAATTATTTAATTTAATTTGTTTGCTGAAGTTAATAACGGTAATAGTATTACATGCATGATATTCTGCTTCTAAATTAACATTACACTAATAGTAAATTATTATAGTCTTAATATCTATATTTCTACATTTTTTTTTGTTCTCCAACTGACATAACGATATATGGTATGTAACATTTATGCCAACAATTTGACAAAACATCTTAAATTACCATTGAAGACGCAAATGGAATAATTAAAACCTACTGAAAAATGTCCCAAAAAGACTGTTAACTATGCTGGAGAACTTTGTAAAAAAAGCCTATGTTACGAGATTGTTGTAAACGTAACGATAATCATCCTACATCAATCGTTCAAAAGTTGTTAAATGTTCTGACAATGAAAAATGCAGTGCTGGTTAGTAGTGAGATGGTACGGAGAAGAATAAGAGATAAGAGAGTCTAATACGAGAGCATCAGACTATCAAATGAACTTTTCAGAGCAGCCCTTTCTAAAGTCCGAATAACTATAATGATTGCCGACCTCCGTCATGGAGATGGCACTTAAAGAAGAATATGCTCGAGTTAAAAAGTAACGATTTTCAATCGGAGCATGAAAATCCTTATCCATCAGTTATTTCACAATATGTACTTACGCATTGATAGCAGAATTAACTTGCTAGGCGTATAAAATGACTTTAAAATGTAGATAAATATGTAGAAAATAGGTTGAAAAATATATAAAAATTTAATATTTTTCGGTATACTAACAAGGTCTTCATTTTTTCAGCGGAGAGAATAGACCAGCCTCACTGAATTCTCCTGCTAACGAAAGGTAAGTGGGTACAGTTCAGATACCTAATATTATTATTATTTATTTATTTCAATACTTTTCTTTGAGGAACGTTCTAAAAACAGTATTTTATTCAGTAAAAGCTTTTCCTGGTGCACATGTAAATTCAAACCACAACCCAGAAGTAGCTAAAATGAAACTGTCCCTTAAAAAAACTCAGGCTTAACATGATAAAATTTTTACACTAATTAAAAACATAGTCGCAAGTGAACTAAAAAACGATTAACTCTATTGAGCAAAGAGTTGCTCAATTTAGTTTCATCCAAAAGTTCTGATTTCAGGCTAACCTGAATGTAGGAAGAACATTCAGGTTAGCCTGAAGTGGTTGGTGGTCTCAAAGACAAAAAAGAATATTAGGAACATATTGGAAGTGGAATATATGGCGTAGAAGCTTGGACTCTTACTATTATCATGTGCAAAAAACTGGTAGCCTTTGAGATGTGGTGCTACCGTAGGATGCTTAGAATATCATGGATAGACGGAGTGTGTAACGAAGAAATCCTTCTACAATTGAATAAGAAAAATTTAGTTTTATTTACTATAAAAAAAGGCAAGCTTGGATATTTTGGTAACATTTTAAGAACTGACAAATATTAACTCGTAAAATTAATAATAGAAGAAAAGGCCGAATGAAAGAAGGCTCCAGGTCGTAGTCATATTTCCTGGCTTAACGTTTGTCATTAAAACGACACTTGAAGAAGAAGAATGCGTTTCTTATTATTAATATTATGTCTATATATATATATATATATATATATATATATATATATATATATATATATATATATTTTAATACAGTAAGTTGTATATTTACTAAAACGTAATCCTTGGTCTAATATCGTATCTTTTTAATAACGATTTGCTTATTTTACTTTTCCTTTTAATCAGTGGCAAAAACATATTAAAAATCTAACAAATTTCCTTTTCTTACTTTACTTTTCTGGTCTGATTATTATTGTCAAGATTTTGGCATGTATTGATTACCATAAAAATAAAGTCTTTCGGATACTTTTACTGAGAAGTTTGTAGTTACAGAACAAACTGACGCTACAGAAACTCACTGTCCTAATAAAGTTCTTTTACTTAAGTAATTACTTAGATGCGAAGTATATTTCTCGTTTTCCATAAATTTGTGTCATCTTTCTCACGTTAATTGTCGTAATGAAAAAATTTCTGTTCCGAGGCATAATCCTGTGTCTATGAGCTGTATGGTTTTAAAGTCTATCCGTGATACGCTAAGCTGGCTGTAGACTCCCTCCACCTTCATCTGGGCTTGGGACTGGCAACGGTTCTGTCGAGCTACTCGATCCACTCAACAAAACTCCAGGCGGCATTTTTTTCTTAGTTTCCGTTTTTCACGAATTGTTTATATAGTACAAATACGCCTGGTTTTTCTTTATAGAAGCTTTCTTGAGTAGCAGCCCAGACAGCTTGGGATTGAAGTAGTTAAGGGTTATATTGTGTTGTCAACGGTCTTTATGGATAAGTGGTAGGTTCAAGTTGATTGACTCAAGAGACTAATTCATTGAATATGTTCCAGTTTTTCATTCTGCTGGTTAATGTTAACGGTTTGTTAATGTGGCATACTTCTGTGTTTACTCTTATGCAGAAGGGACATTGATCAGAAGGCAATTAAAATGGCCGTTGTATATTTAAGTAATTAGAAGCGATACTTTTTATGATACAGAAGACAATGAGATCCATTATTTTTCGCCTGTTAGCAGACCAGAAGGAAGGTTGACTTCAGGCTAGAGTGCAAAACTTTTTTATCACGATACTTCTGAGTTCGGTCACGTGCGGTTATGGCCCTTCATCCTCAGCGATGATGCTTAGAATTGATCAACAGTAGCAATGAATTCTAGTCCCAGAATTTTTATTGGTTGATTGGTGTTTTTAACTTAAATAGAGTGGACTGTATGAAAATGATTAACTTTTATTAATATATAAAATTACACTTAACTTCACAATGTTAAATTTGAATACATAAAAATATAAACTGAATAATTGTGCTTTTCACATTCGATGTTGGAATTGGAATGACTTTTTGTTCTTGTCTTTTTGTTGTCCTCACTGGTGTCTTGTGACGTCGACGTTGCCGTACTGCTTTAAATTATTAAGATCTTAACAATTGGTAAGATCAATGTATAGATTACGACTAGTACCTTTTTCAAATCAACTAAATTAAGATAAATTCTGATTGAAAGATGCTGAGGATGTAGTAGAACCTGACACCATCAGAAAGATCTTCTAGCAAAAGTTCGTCTACAATACTGCCGTCTACTCCGTTTGGAAGTGGTACGGCCAAAATAGATATAGTAACCAACTACAAGCCTCTACTTAGAAAACGTAAAAATTCTACAATATACGACTGTTTAGAATACGAGGATTCGGATGATATTGTAGCAGACAGAGATTACCAGCCCGAAAAGCCTATTCAAAACAAAAATATGAATGCTTCATCATCAAGTAAAGATGAAGCAACTTTCGATGTTGCTTCATCGAAAGTCAAAGAATACTTTTTGAATTTAAAAATTGTTATTATGCAGAATTCAAGAGTTCGAAAGTCATACAGTCTTCTGAAGACCCGGTAGGTTTCTTTAATGTTTTTTTCAATGACACCTTGTAGAATAGTCAAATTTATATGCTGTTCAAGTCAAGCTAACAAAAATTTAGATTTGTCCTTTGAAGAATTGAAAGCTTTCCTAGAAATTTTAGTTCTAATGGGATATAATAGTTTACCTTCTAACAAAACATACTGGTATGCAGATCCAAATTTTCTATAATGAAAGGATTACTAATATTTTCCCTCTAAAGATATTTCTTAAAATATTAAGATATATCGATTTGAATGATAACCAACAAATGCCAGCCAGAGGAACTCTGAAGTTTGACAAGTTTTACAAAGTGAGACAGACCTCTTATTCAAAAATAAAAAAAAACTTTATGAAATTGATGAAAGTATGGTTGCCTTTAAGGAAAGAACTACTTTGAAACAGTACATGCCAATGAAACCCATAAAGAAGGGCATAAACATTTGGGCAATGGCATGTGCTGAAACAGGTTACCTCATCAATTGTGAGGTATATCAAGGTGGAGAACCTAAACGGACTAACGAACATACTCTAGGGAAAAAGTTATACTGAATTTAATTAAAATGTTGGAAAAAAGGCGATACTGCTTGTACTTTGACAATTTTGTTATCATACTTCCTCTTATGAATAATTTTGGTTGTGGAACAGTAAGACAAACACGAAAAATATTTTTTCTGCTCTCTTACTAGTAAATTGTATATTACCTACTATTTGGATGCTAAGTAAATACATCAAAACAGATACTGACACGTAATGACTAGCACGTAATAAAAAAAATTACGCTTCACTATAATACGTGGAAGTAGAAGGAAGAATCGAAATATCAATAGAACAAGTGAAAGAAGCAGTTAAGAGAATGAAATTAAAAAAATCTCCAGGCCCAGGCGGAATACATCCAGAGTTGATTAGGTATGGATCATCAAAACTGTTTGAGATGATCCGAAAATTATTCGAAAGATGCTTAAACGGAGAAGAAGTTCCAGAAGAATGGATACAATCGTATATTTCTCCAATACACAAGAAAGGCACAAAGATAGATCCTAAAAACTATAGAGGGATCGCAGTGATTGCTACTATAGGCCGACTATACTCAAAAGTACTACGAAACCTGATAGAACAACCCGAACAACAAGCGGGATTTAGGGCCGGACGCTCCACTATGGATAATATTTTCACATTAAAAATTGCAATGGAAAAACGAGTACAGAGAAATAGAGAAACTCATATAGCTTTAGTAGATTTGGAAAAAGCATATGACAGTGTACCGATCTCCCAACTATGGATAGAAATGGGTAACTTGAAAATAAACCCAATTCTTATTACCGCCACTCAAAAATATTACGAACAAAACTTTGCAAGAATTAAAATGGGACAAGAAATCACCTCTCCTTTTCAAACAACAAAGGGACTAAGACAAGGCTGCTGTCTGTCACCCACCTTATTTAAAATCTATTTGGACAGATCCTTAGTGAAATGGGTAAAAAAATGTAGAAACATGGGAATAACGGTGGAAGAAAACAAGCTATATACACTTTTCTTTGCGGATGACCAGGTAGTAATTGCCGAAGACAGCTACGATCTTAGCTATATGGTAAGAAAACTGCAAGAAGAATATGAGGTGGCAGGTCTAAACATGAATATGACAAAATGTGAATATCTCTCAGTGGGAACAGATGAAATATGTGACCTAGTCTTGGAAGACGACAAAATCTAAGGCGTGCAATTCTGCAAATATTTGGGGTCATTTTCAACAAGAAGGGAAATAGCGCAGATGGAATCAGGGAAAGAATAAACAAGGGCAGAGCAGCTACCCGTGCCTTAAACTCTCTTCTCTGGCAAAAAACAATTCGACGAGAAACCAAAAAATACATTTACGGTAGTATAGTCCAAAGTATTACACTTTACGGTTCGGAATTATGGGACGTCACCAAAGCTAATAGAAACAAACTTATGACGACAGAAATGGATTATCTGAGACGAAGCTGCGGTAGATCGAAACTGGAGAGAAATAGAAACGAACAAATAAGAAACGAAATGAAAATGGAGCGAAATATCAATGATGACATAGAAAGAAAACAATTAATCTGGTTCGGACATGTTAAAAGAATGCCAGAGTACAGATGGCCTAGAAGAGTACTGGAATGGATCCCTCCTGAAAGAAGAAAGAGAGGACGACCACGGAGAAGTTGGCGCAACGATATTGATGAAGCAATGGCGGCAAGAGACTTAGAAGAGGCAACTGCATATGCCAGAAAAAGATGGAAATTGGGGGCGGAGAAGCGGCGACAGCCGTAATAAATCCGTAAATAAATAAATTATATATACACCCTATGTACCAGAGAAACTAGCATGGAAGTTATTCATTGATTGAACTCTGGTACAACGGTTGACTAGCATTTTCTTCATAGAAAAAACAAAAATATATTCAAAATCTAGTAACTGATGTACTAACTATGGTATTCCAAACTATTATCTGAAAAAATTTCATCATAATAAACTTGCGGCTTAAAGGGTTAAATAAACACAATTGTACTTGCTCTATCTTGTAGTTTATTATACATATTAATAACATGTTTAGAATATACTTATTAATAGTTAAACATTAGACTACATACTTTTCTAGTAATTGGTAATAATCCTCTATCACATATCATTTATTGAAATTGCATTAGATCCGCATCTAAACTAATTCTACTCCAATCGAGCAACGATAACGTATAGAAGTTGGTGTTTCTTAAATTATAATTGATTAAAAAGTGCAGATAAGAATACATATATGCTATTGGTAACTACATTTAACATCCTTTGATAAAATCTTAACCTAAGAGTACACGCAATGGCAACTATTTCAACACGGCTAAGTATAGATAAACTATTGAATATAAGCTATTAACTATTATAACGAATAATTAGTAAGTATAGTATAACATATAATATACAGCAATCAACTTTTTAAATGACTTAAGATATATTCTTTCTATTTTGCCTGTTTTTAAAAATATCCTTCAACTGGATCCTTCAACAATAGACCGTGAACCTTAAAAACTATTCGCCAATTTATTGTTCTTGAGTCTTACTGTTCATTAATTGTGTCTGGAAATAAAGGATATTTTAGAAACCGGCCATTAGACTTAATTATAATAAACATATTCGAATAAATAGAAATTAGGTTTTCAGTAGATCTTTAATATATATTTTAATTATTTTATTTTAAATCTCAGGTGAATAATTTAGTAGTTATCGCTATTTTTCTACGAATGTGTCTTTTATGATGGTCGTGGTTATATCTCTGTACTTTAAAGAAACTTCAGAAAAGTAGCAATACTATAAGATCATCGTATACATTTTCTCTTTAGTAGATAAAGCTACAGTGTATTAAACAAACATCAAAATTGTTAATTAATTAGTAACGAATAATAAAACAAGTTAAATAAGTGCATAAAACGCTTATCGTTTTATTATTTATAATGATTGAAGCAAGAACAAGCAACCAACACTTTTTTTAATCTGTCCTTTTTGATGGTAACGGTTATATCTCTGTATTTTTTTAGACAGATTGCAAAAAGTGGCGGTACTACGCTCCTTCAAATATCAATATATAGATATATGTATCCTTAAATTGCCTAGAACCTAATAAAAATAACTAATATAAGTGTAAAAATTAGAGAGTTTAGTTCTAAACTTCAATACGACGTATGTACTGAGCGTTTTAATGTACTTTCCTTTTTATTTAATTGACTAAAAACTGTCTATTTTTATTATACGAGAATTTTTCACAGGAAATATTTGTTCTTTATTTTAAAAATAAAATTGAATTGAATTTAAATTTACAATGATGAGCAAGTCCTAACAACATTAAAATATACATACTGAGACAAAACAGGCAAGATGTCTCGCTATAGTTTCGGTCGGGCGTTTCACCAAGAATGTGAAGCAAACCTTACCATGAGGAAACCTGGTTAAAACGATCAGTATTTGGCGTATAAATCTATAGGAATAAAATCACTTTAAATAGTATATTTGATAATTATCATATATTATTAAACATAAAGAATATTTATAGTATAGGTAATAATAAGTTTGATATTAATAAGCAAAATATTAGACTATCAATGGAAAAACTACTTTTTATAAAATTAAAAACGTCTAAAAACAGGAATAGTACAAAAAAAGTGGAAGACAGAGAAATATGTTGTCACAACACTATTGTAATAGTTTTATTAATAATATAATCCATACCCTACAGTATATATTAGATAACAGCCGATTTTCCAAAGCTTCATTATTTTCATACTTAACCAACATACTGCAGCTATAACTAGTTTGTAGTATACTATTTTAAACTATTGGCTGTAGTAGCTTCTGACATTTAATTAACTTGTTGAGCAGAGCACCCATTATGGCAAAACAAAATCGATTTTTTAGGCAACATAAGATTTGAGAAGCATATCAACAAAGAAGAGTCTGCGCTCTACTGCCAACTACTAAAAAGTTGTGTAAACGTGTAAACTTCTGGCACAAAGTACGGATTGTTGATTAATTAAAGTTAATTAACCAATATATAATTTTTTTACTTGATGAATGATAAACATTATCTCAGTGGCGGCTCGTATCACTTTAAATAGGTAGTGCCAGAGTTCGGAAGGCTGCCTGAATTTTTAGTGACGAGTTCACGATATTGTCAAAAAAAGTATAAAATAAAATTTTTAAAAAATGGGCGCGGATACTTTTACATTATGTAGGAATCTACTATTTCTGGGGTGCCAAGAACTTGTCCAAAATTTATCAAAACAGTTCCGTAAATTAATGTTTTTAATGCCATTTACAAAATATTTTCAGCAAGTAGCATACCTAAAGCACTAAGCTTCTTCTTTTATGGTATTTCTAAGGAATGTTTTAATTCGTTTTAGCATCGAAAAACAGCGTTCTGCTTCAGATGTTGACATAGGAATGATAATTAAAATACTTAAAAAGTTTAATAGTTTGTTTAAATGTACATTTAAAACCTTCCTTATTTAGTAAAACTAATAGCAGAACAGCCCTAGAGGTAGTACTTAATTCGTCTCTCGATTTAGGTGCAATAATATCATGTAAACCTAACATTAAAACATAGATATACATTGAAATACAAGCTAGAATAATGGCAGGCAATAGAAGTGTACATGCTCTTAGTAGAATGGTGAAAAGCAAGTTTTTATCAAGAAAGGCAAAAATACAGTTATACAAAACAACTATACAACCAATAGTAACATACTGCAGTGAGACATGGACAATGATAAAAAATGAACAAAATTTACTGGAAATATGGGAGAGGAAAATCCTGAGGAAGATATATGGAGGAATAATAAGGGACGGTTTATGGATAAGAAGATCAAATGATAAGTTAAAGGAATTATATAATCAACCTAATATAATAGGAGTCATAAAGGTACAGACTCTAAGATGGCGAGGTCACCTAGAAAGGATGCCGAACACTAGGACTCCAAAAAGGGTACTAAACTACACTATACCTTCAAAAAAGAGAAAAGGAAGGCAAAAAAATAGATGAAATTAAGAGGCAGAAAGAGATATAGAAAAAATTGGACTAGAAGGCCAGAAAAGAAAAATTATTAACAAGAAGGAATGGAGAAAAATCACATATCGAGCCAGAGATCTTAGTATATAAAGAAAAGCGAAAATGAAGAAAGAACAAACTTTTCCTCTAAGGCCTTTAGTGCTATTGTATATATATATATATATATATATATATATATATATATATATATATATATATATATATATATATATATATATATATAACACGTTTTAAAAATAAAAAATTCGTTTCTGTATAAAAATAAGGTAGTGCCATTGCTCTATGGCATTACCTCACGGGCCGCCACTGCATTACCTTAACCAAAAATTAAAAGAAAAACAAACATCACATAATAAAATGTAATATTTTAAAATTTGTTTTAAAGTCATTAATTCATTATTTGAGTATGAAGCAAATAAAGCTTTGTGAAAGCGATCGTAATATTGGAAATATATTTTTTTTTGCGTAATCTTATCTGTTTTTGATGTAATAAGTAATATATTGACATTTTTATTCTCCCATATATACATATTAACTTTACGAAAATTTCATTGTTAGCAAAAATAATATTTTTAGCTATAAAGTTCTGTCTTTCTTCCACAACATGCCAGCAAATCAGTATAAATCGTTAAATAAAATACAAAGCATAATATATGAAGAATGCAACAATTATTCTAAAATAACACTGAATAACATTCTGACTAGACAATACACATATTCTTATATCCACAACCTCTTTGGCCATAAAGATAGATCTTAAAAGTTGATGAATATAAAAATACCGATATGCTTTAATATATAATATAATAACATCTAAAAAATATACCCCTATATGAGGGGTAAGTACCTATTGCTGAAAAGGACGTGTCTAAGGCGATGTTTAGTGCTGACCAGATGTCCAGACTAAGTTGATATTTTTTACATTTAAAGCGACGAGAAATCCCATAGGTACTTTGGTTTTAATTGTTAAATGTACAAAAAAAAATAACCACTAGTCGCTAGGTACATGGTATTCCGTGTTTAAGACTGGATAACGTTGGAATCAATTAGGAAAGTCAACTAGTTTAATTAATAATTTGTACCTTCTGTATTAGTTGTTTGTAGAATCGGAATTAGTGTAAGTTGAATATAGTACTTTTAAATAGCTTGTTTGATATCTGGACAAAGTATTTCAACAAATTGTTTATTTTCAGTAGTAACCAGTTTTTGGATTATTCTAAAATACCAATAAAAATTTATGGCAACATATTTTCTATTTACATGATTATAAAACTAAGAAGCTGCTCAAGATCGGATGCAATGGATTTATTTACGGGAGACATATGCTCAGCATTGAACTTAACACTTTTCTCTTATATCTAATACTTTTCTTTTATATCTAATACATAACTTATTTCCTTGATTTGTTTTTAATTGACAATTTGCACCTGATAGGCTCTTTTTAGAATACCGCCTGTTTTGTTGTTTTTATTAAAATTATCATTGTGTACTGTAAGACAGTGTAATACATTAGTGAAGCATTCTCAGGGGGTTATAAAATCCTAATTTGCCACTGTAATTATTATAGCATCGGCTACATCGTAGCAAATAATTTTAATATCGTTTATCCTCATTGTGTATCCTCTCTTTATTTTTGCTTCCTTTAGAACTCAAGGAATCCCCCTTTACCTTATGCATTTTTAAGTCAAATTGGTTCTATCATCTCGCCTTCTATCCTTACAATTACTTTGATATCCCTTTATATGTTTTCTACTGTTTTTATCATAACTGAAGTATTTTCATATAGTAAGTAAGTATTTTTTTTCCTGCTATTAACTTCTTTAGCTGCTTTAAAAGTAACTATCAAGGTATTGGCAGGTAATCATTATTTTTGAGGTATGTCTTGAGTAAATGCTTTAGTTACTAAGTAAAGTATGGTAAAATATACCATAAAGTCAAACATATCTTAGATGTTAGTGTTTAAGTCTTATAGTCTTTATCTTAGTTCTTAGTATTTTCTCCATTACTAAAGTTTCGATATTGTAGCAGCTCTATTGATTTTCTAACATGTCAAATTATACTTTTACTAATTAGGTTTACTTACTAGGTTTTGCAATTCCATACTTTGGATGGTATTAAAAGTATAGGTAATATTGCAGAGTATGAAGACGTTTTCTTATATTTGCAAACTTACAGCAAATATTTTTGTATTTTATTTTAAGAGCAAGGGATTACTTTGTTCCAATAATATCGTTGTTCGTTTGTTCGTTTATGGCTGGATCTTGTTTAGATGTCTCCTATATATTGTAATATTTATTGTAATACATCTGAGCTGCTTTTTTAGGGTTATCTCTGGATAACACCTATTTTGTTTTGTGTCGTAAACTTACAGTAACTTATTTCCATTTAAGACTGACTTATTTCCCATGAAAGGTATTTTATTCATAGGATTTTAAATTAAAATTAACCAAGTTACTTATTTATGGCATTGATAGCTAATTTTAGTTGATATTTAGAATTCACCTCCTTTTTTGTGGCTGCTAGTTTTAATTTATATTTTTCATAATTGTCCTGATAAGATACTAAAACTTATAAAAGATTTTTGTTGATTTGATCTACTGAATCAACAGAATTTTTAAGATAAATGTAAATATTTATAAAAAACGATCTATACAAGACTTTGAATTTCCCTCTTCGCTTCCCTTTATTTCACTATATTCAACCTACACATTCAAATATTAAAAAATTAAATTTCGCTAATATTTTGATAATCACAGTGACAATTTAAATGGTGTTTAGTGTTTATGACATCTTCTATTTCTTGTTTTGCTCAATTAAGCATTGGTAATGTTCCGAGGCAATTTTGCCCCTTTCAGGTGAAAAATTCATAAAAATGTTTTATTAATATCCTGCAGCTGTAGTACTATTGTTCCCATCCTAATTTTAACCCTGTTATTTCCCATAAACCAGCAGAAAACACGTCTTGTATTTTAAAAATCAAGGGCTAAAATGAATTATTTACTATTTCAACCATTAGTTTACTCTCTTCCTCCATAAGCATAATTAAATATTTAGCACTTATGCTGCATTAGTAAATTGACTAGTTTGAAAACTCGCCACCAGGCGATTAGTGGAGGAGTTCGTTCCGGTTCCGGTTCTATTCTGCTGGTGGACTGCTCGAGAGCGGGATTCGACTCGGTCTTGGAATCTTTTTGGCCATTGTTGCCATTATTAAGAGCAGGTGAAGTCATATTGGAAAGCTAAAACATAAGAAAAATATCGTTAATACTATAATATTGATAAAAATGTGAAATATTCGATACATGTGACAAGTGGACGAAAAATATCTTCGAAATAGATTATTATAAAATTAAATAAATTAAAATTAGATTTTAAAAAAAATTTATGGTAATATATTATGGCTGTGACTTTTTAATATAGTAAGATACAATATCATATTTAATATTCTATGTAAATATTTATACACTCCAATACTTAGACGCTATCAAAAACTTTGAGCTCTACTTCAGGAAATTTGGCCTGGGTGAAATTTTCTCTTTTTTTAATAGCTTCTATACTGGCATTGTATTACTTTTTTCTCTATGGTAAAATGCTGAGACGAGTGTCACGAAATAGCGTCGTCACAGAGAGCGTCATAGAATAGCGGTTCTTGATATCGATTCACTAATTCAATCAGTTCGTTTCTATTCGTCATATATTTACTTTGGGCAACTTTAAATTAAAAATAAAATATAGACATTAAAAAGTAAAAAATTAAAAGAGTATCTGTGACTAACAGATTCTTTTCCTAACGATTGTCAAAATTTAATGCAAATGTCATCCGATTAAAAACAACATTGAATCATCTCTTTAAATTTTTATAATAATTCTCGTTTTAAAATACTTTCATATAAATATAATTATTATTTTTAAACATATTTAGTTTATATAATAATTAAATTTATTATCAAATAATATTTATTTATATTTTATTATTAATATTTGGTCTGAATTTGACAGGTTTGTAAAGTAAATAGTGTATGCTTTGTCAATAAGTTAACAGATGGCGTAAAGAGCAAACATAATAATTTATTGAATTTGTTTAAAATATAAAAAATAAATAAATATTAAAATTACTTTATTTAATTTAAAATATATTATTTAAATTTTAAAAATACGGTAAACATAGTATAAAGTTCTGCCTTAGTCTACAGTACCGTCTACTGTTTCACTTTTTAAATATAACTTCTTATTTTTAAATATCTTACTTAGTTTATATAATAATTAAATTTACTATGAAATGGTATTTATTTATATTTTCATAATTTCATATAAATACAATGTTTAATTTTTGCAATTATTAGTTCGACAATTCTATTAAAGTGCGATAAAAAAGAGTTAGTAAAACGTTTTCATATTTTGTGCAGTTACTGCGGAAGAGTCCATTAATGTACCCAACGAGGTGGTGGCCGTTAGGTATACAAAATATCAAAATTGACCATAATTTTTTATCTTCATTTTTGAAATGTTTTATAACTTTTTGTACAGGAAACGTAAAAGAGATATTTCGTGAAAAAAGGTTAAAAAAGATACACCTGCAATAGTAGATGTATCTTACCTTTGTACCCATATGAGACTGGTAAGAAGTCTAGTTTTTTCAGTTTTCACTTATGCATCGGAATGCTGGATGACTATGGAGAAAGCCAAAAATATTATAGATGCATTTGAGATATACTGCCTGAAGAACAAGCGCATATATACTAAATCAGCTAAACATAAAGAAAATACTGAAATTTTGGATAGAGCTCACACACGATACATGGACCATATTGTCAGAATATGCTAGAATGTCAGGAGATAAAAAAAAAATAAAGAAACATTGGAAAAATTAACTAATCGTGATTCATTTCACAATATTCCTTACCAAAACTTTTACTACAAGGTAAAATAGAAGGTAATTGGTTATCTGGAAGAAAGAAAATTTGTGATTGCGCAATATCCGAGACAATTGTGTATTTACCAAACACCTTATTTCTGCCAAAAGCAAATAATGCCCTTATTGTTAATTCAAGGAAAAAAAAAGATGAACGGTTAACTCCAACGTGCAAAATATACACTTCTTCTTCTTCATGTGCCTTGTCCGTTCCGAACGTTGGCAATCAACATGGCTATTCTGACTTTGTTTACGGCAGATCTGAATAGTTCAGCAGATGACAATCCGAACCATTGCCGCAAGTTTTGGAGCCACGAGTGTCTTCTCCTCCCTGGACCCCTTCTGCTGTCTATTTTCCCTTGAATGATCAGTAGTAGTACTCTATACACGGGATTAGTAAATAAATAGATAAAATATATTTTTTTATTATACAAAGTTTCCTAAGTTTCATAAACCAGCTTTAAAATTGGACAATGAAAACGGGATTTGTTTTTTTTTCTACTGAAAAAACACGATATAGTATTTTTAATAAAAAAAACCCAGCTTACTCCTAATTTAACATTAAATAATTTACTTTTATAGCAGTCAAAAGAAATAAACTTTCTAGGTCTATTTTTTGACAGAACTTTAAATTAGAATTCGCATATAAATAAACTACGACATTTCTGCCAATAAAAATAAGATATAGCTAATCAAAATATTAATTTGGGATGCTGATTATAAAACATTAATTAGTCTTTACAAATCACTTATTCGAAGTAAAATCGATTATGGTTGTTGTTTGGGAAAGTATATAGTATTTATTTTCATATTTTACATTTAATATTTTTATTACTGTACTATAATATGATCTTATTTAATGGTATATTCTAACTACTTATTTACTTTTAAAGATATTATTTTCTTCTATTCAGTAAAATCTCATTGTCAAACTGGCTAACACACGTAGCCTGTTTTTAAGTTCAAAGAATCTGACTTCTCTTTTGTTATTTGGAAATTATGTTGCAAGCACAGAAACCGCTGTAAAGTATCATATTTCTGTGACCATTTAGTAAGATTATCGCCATTCAAAAGCGCATTACAATAGAGTTGATTTATGTGTATGCACTTGACTCACTAGCCCTACGGACCACCAAGAATCTTAAATCAACTAAAAATTCTACAACAATTAAACCTCTATTTATTGAAATTCTAGACACCACTATCTTAACTATTGGCCAATCTTTACCGATGCCAGTAAAACTCAAAATGGTCACGCTGCTGCCTACTACTGTAAGAAAAAATCTGATAGTATATTGATACCAACAAACTTTAGTATACCTTACAGGCGAGGCCACAGCCATTTTGAAAGCCCTAATCTTCTTTAAAAAGAGTACAAAGATGAAGTGCTTTACCATAACAGGCTTACTAAATACAATACTAGGATTGAAACAAATACATACCAAAAACCCTATTTTACAAACAATAAAAAACAAACTAGCAACATTCTGATCATTAGGAAAGGATTGGCTTTT
This sequence comes from Diabrotica undecimpunctata, assembly GCF_040954645.1. NCBI lineage: Eukaryota > Metazoa > Arthropoda > Insecta > Coleoptera > Chrysomelidae > Diabrotica > Diabrotica undecimpunctata. The sequence goes on from NC_092803.1 coordinate 167,024,864, forward strand.
ATTTGGGTACCTTCATATTCAGGTATCTACGGAAATGAAAAAGTGGATCAGCTGGCAAACAAGTCGAGTGAGCTCAAACCACACTGTAAAGTTGTAAACATATCCTTACACCGATCTAAAGCACCTGGTTAAAATGCAATGTACTAATACATGCCAAACTCATTGGGCAAAATAAGGTATGACATTAAATGTAATCTGCCGAAAAATAAATGCTGTCCTGGAAAATCTTTCAAACACAAGAAACCAAGTTATTATTAACCATCTAAGAATTGGCCATACTGCCTTAATACAAAAATACTTAATAAGAAAAACACCACTACCAGTCTGCTCAAACTGATCTACTGACCGTTAAACATATCCTGCTTAATTGTCCGCAGTTCATGGAAGAAAGAAGATCCTACGCAATCACAGATCAAAACAGTTCCCACCAAAAAAATCTCGACAGTTTTTACCTATTTAAAAGACATACAAGTTATACCATTCTATTTTATGTAACGTTTATTGCTTGTTATACTCACTAATAACCCTGCGCGGTTGATGTATTTTTGTTTTTAAATAAAAAAAATATATATCAACTGTGGCTTATTTACTTATTTTGTAAAATATAGTTTTGAAAATTGTAAAATAAATTCTTAACAACTTCAATCAATTTTTTGATTTCAATACAGATCCCCTTTAAAACGACATCTCATTGAAATACTATGTAGTAAAGAAACCTATTTTTAATCTTATTCCAGTTTCTAATTTTACCATAATATCTAAATGGGGAGCCTTCTATAATTGCGGAAGCTTTACCGAAAACAAATAGAACTGGAACGAATATAAATAGATATCTAACTTCACAAAAAAATAATATTGAGTAGATAAAAGACTGCGGTAGGTTACGTTAAAAAACAGGAAACATCGTTGTTTATTTATTACTAAAATTTCTGCTATAAATTTAATAAAAACCAGGCCAAGGCTCCTTAATTAAATAAATTCGAAAAATCATTTTTATTACCCATATTTTGATGATTTATGAGAAATTCTGAACATTTAAGAGTTTTAAAAGACAAATGTTATTTTTAATATAGTAACAATTAATTAACAAAATAATAAAAATATGCTTATTATTAAAAAAAAACTATAAAAATATTTTTGCATAATTTTTTAAATTAGTACTGAAAATAGTTTTGAGCAACTAAGAATACTTGCAAAAATTATTAGGAAAAGATTAATAAAATATGATAACAAAGTGATTGAAGAATAGGGAGGTTTTAGATCAGGAAGAACAATTACTGATCAAATAAGTATTAAAGTAATGTTAAAATTAATACAAAATAATAGCTACGAACAAAACTTAGAATTACATATGCTATTTATCGATTTTAAACAGGCATATGACTCCCTAAATCGAACGATGCTATATGAGGCCATGAGATCATTCGAAATACCAGAAAAGTTTATAAGGCTAGTGAGAATGACGTTAGGAACATGATGAAAAGGGTAACAATGGAAGGAAGCTTTTCAAGACAGTTCACAGTGATTAGAGGTTCAGAACAAGGGGAACATTCCGCTATCAACGAATTTATTCAACCTAGTATTAGAACAAATCGTAAGAAGATCGAATATAAAATAGCAGGGAACAACCCATCCAAAACATTTATATATATATATATATATATATATATATATATATATATAGATATATATATATATATATATATATATATATATATATAGATATATATATATATATAGATATATATATATATATATATATAGATATATATATATATATATATATATATATATATATATATATATAGATATATATATATATATATATATATATATATATATATATATATATATATATATATATATATATAAAGAAAGATTTGATTTCACGTATAGTACGTCTGTGTATCCACTTATACGTATTTTGCCCTAAAAGGGCTCTTCAGAACGGTTATTCACAGTCGCTCTGAACGTGAAAATAAATCTTTTCTGTCTTAGGAAGCAACTCTAACATGGCTTCGTATGGACGCAAATAAGCGACATCTGATATTAAAATCCGTAAACTAATTTTCGAAACCAAATTCGAATTTTTGCTTTAATCTGTGCCTTCTAAGAATTGCAAGGCAAAACAGACGTTGATAAAGATGTTATTAGAGACATAGGGAATCTAAAAATTGCATTCCACAACATATCTCCTCAATTAAGCAAAAATCCTTAGCGAATCGGTTTCTAGTACTCGTACAGAGTATATCGGAATAAAAAGAAAAAGACAGTTAAGATTTGATTTCGCGTATAGTGCGTCTGTGTATCCGCTTATACGTATTTCGCCCTAAGAGGGTCTTCAGAACGGCTATTCACAGTCGCTCTAAACGTGAAAATAAATCTTTTCTGTCTTAGGAAGCAACTCTAACATGGCTTCGTATGGACGCAAATAGCGACATCTGATATTAAAATCCGGTTTCGAAAATTAGTTTATGGTATATATATATATATATATATATATATATATATATATATATATATATATATATATATATATGTATTTGCTACTAGTTTACGAAATATCTGGTTACTTAAAATATAGTCTATGTGATTCCGTATATTCTGTCTTTTGTGTACAATGAAAAAGTGAACCTAGGTGAAGGTAAATTCACGTCAGGTAGAGAGAAGGTCTCTATAATGCTTTATATTTTATGTTTTATCACGATATTGATTATTCAAACAATTTCCCCGTGAATACAAATTATATGCTATCTAACAGATACTTATATCTTTAATATCTGTACGCCTATTTTAATCAATAAGATTCAGAAATATACATAAAGACACTTTTGCATTTTATTCCCTGCCTTATTATAGAATTATTATCTTTCAACTAGATATTGGTGATTATTAGTAAAAAAAATATTTTTTGTTGTTTCATTACATTACATCAAGTCATTACATTTTCTGCTTAATAAGCCTAATCTGTATAATCTCATATATGTACATAATACGCTGTCCTAATTGCCAAGCTCACATGCATGATTTGAACCCTGCTATATACCTAACGAGACTCTGACGCTGGAGTGATTTCCAATTTCCAGTGTATCCTATCACCCTATCTCTCTACAAGCCAGCACCTACGAGTTTAAGAGTTAATAAGTAATGGAGTTGAATTTCTTAAAATATAAAGACAAGAAAACCCTTTTTCCTGGTTCACTTTTGGCGTAAACCATTTCTTGTAAAACCTATTGAAACCGTTAGTATCGTTTATTGTTTCCTACAGGATAACCTAAAAATTCTAGTTTTCGTTATTTAAATTTTATTCAAACCAAGCAATTAGACTTGGTAGGTCCTAGGTTTTCATGTCACGTGATCAGAAATAGAACCGGAAGTCGGTATTTGAACTCTTCGTGTAACTAAGCGTCGATTGATATACGATTTCATTAATTTTGAGCCACTACTGCCAAACTTCCGGTTATAACTTTTTAGCCGGAAGTGATATAAAAACCGAAATTGTTCTCGTCTTGCTAAGGCACGTCGAATAATATATCGCTTGTACTATTTACGTGACTTAAAAACAGTATTTCCGGTTTTAACTCTGAAACCGAAAGTTCCAGGTCAAATTGCTCACCTTTAATGCCATCTTTGGGTTATTAGCTCATATTCGACACTTTATTAGTCATTTTATCTATTCTAATAACAAAAGAGTTGTGTTCACAGTTGTAAAACAGATGAAAATAATATGTACTTTAAACTTTTTATTCATAAAAGTGATTCACAGAAGTAATCCATCCAAGAACTTCTTGGAAGACGTCTATAGCACCACATTTCCAATATCTCCAGTTTCATCATCGATCATTAAAAAACCTGTAATATATCACATTTAATACATCACATTTCGAAAAAATAAAAAAACTGCTTTGTGATTCTCGAATAAAACTCGAAATTCGACTACGTTTATCAAAATGCTACGTCTGGTCGACTCTCCTATATGCAGTTGAAACGTGGACCCTTAAAACATCAACCGTAAATAAATTGGAGGCCTTTGAAATGTGGATCTACCGGAGAATACTCAAAATTTCATGGACATCGCATACCTCAAACGAAGAAGTGCTGCATAGAATAGGCAAGGAAAGAGAACTTTTTAACACAGTAAAAGTTAGAAAAACATCATACCTAGGCCACATACTGAGAAATAATAAGTACCAATATACCCAACTTATAGTGAAAGGAAAAATCGAGGGAAAGAGAGGCCTACGAAGGAAAAGACTATCGTGGCTCAGAAACATCCGACAATGGACAGGGCTAAATTTTGAACAGGTAATAAGAACAGCTCCAGATAGAGAAGAGTTTAAAATTGTAGTAGCCAACCTCCATTGAGGAGAGGGCACTTTAAAAAGAAGAAGACATCACATTTATTTTTAAAGGCACGTGCCAGCTTTTGAAGAATACCAATCTAAATACCTTTTGAGACTTTACTTGGCGCTCCCTTATTTTTATGTTTATAAATGATCAACATAAATGTATAAGTTTAATTTGTATGGATTGTATGGATTTTTTAGAATCAAATGTACAAATGAGGTATGGAATACATACATCGTCTTTTTGTTAAGTTCCAATATATACTTATTGACGATTTGTGATATTATGAGGATTGTTTAAATGATTACAAATCTTTAAAATCTCAGAAAATGAAATGTTTGAGGTGACAACTTGTCAATTATTAAAACGTTTCACATTCATAAAGATACTTTCATCATAATCTTCTGGGGTTTTTTAGGATTCATAAAGGTTAGTGATTTCTTCCTCCTGAGGTGCCTTCTCCATTATTGAACAACGATAATTTCAGCAAAGTGCTCTCTGTTTTGGGCTATTCTTAATAATGGGTAAATATTCATACTTGTCCAGACTCTTAGATTCTTTGGAACTAGTTGGAAGTTGACAACTTTTAAGAGTTCTCTGTTGGTTTTCATGCTTCTTAGCACCTCATTAGTCATTACGTGCTTCATTTCAACTTATACTATTAATTCTAAAAGTTTATGTTTTTATTTCATATACCAATACTGACTAGACGTCAATTTTCACATTGCTATCGATATCTAGTAATAAATTGTAATTTGGAATTTCTTTATTCTTTGTAAAGTGGATATTACATATTCTATACGAGCTTGTACTACAACTTTGTTATCAAGATCGTTTGTTATTCAGCAACCAAGATATTGGAATCTCTGTACGAGTTCTAACCGCATATTATAGATATGAATATTAATGTAATTTTTTGTTTATTTTGAACTTCCTTGGGTATGGCATTCAAAAGCCATCATAAGCCCTCAGCACTCAGAAGACATTCCTTGGACTTTACGAGTATGAATTTGCATTAGCCCGAGTATCTGATGAAGCAGGGATGCTGAAATGAGTAATAAAACTCTGTTGATACCCCTTCGAGCACGGGAAGTTCAACGAATTTGTCCTCCTAGGCCATATATTTGGCATTCAAATCAACAAATCGATAGCAGCTTTTTCTAAAAGATTTTATCTTTTACACATTACGTATACCCAGAGAACAGACAACGATATTATTAAATCGTTTTCGTTTATGGCCACCAAAGTAGGTGTTCCTAACCACTGCAAGTTTTAAGAGACATTCGTTGGACTTTCCGAATTTGAATTTGTATCAGCTCAGCCCGAGTGTCTGATGAAGCAGCGAAGCAGGGGGGGGGGAGAAGAGAAACAGAAAACATTACTTTATCAAGAACATATACACCGTAGAAAAAAACAAGAAATGTAGCTAAGACAATTTTGAAGACAAATGACAATTTTTTCTCCACTATGACGGGGGGTTTATGGGAAATCCCGGTGGTAGGAGTGGCATCGTGTGATTATTAGAGATCAATCTCTGACGACTGGTCTACTATATGGTTTATTAATAATACAATGATGCGCAAAAATAAAAAAACTATAGAAATTAAATTAAATTTAGTCCAACCTATTTTTATAATCTTCCAACTTGTTGGTACATGTTTAAATATTAGAAGTGAAACTGGAACAAAACCATGAAGTGGAGATATCCAGGAGTGGATAGTACACCTGTTGAATACAAAGCACGTGGTGCTCGTGTGTATTAAGGTATAAAAAAATGCTTACTAAAAGCTTAAAACTTTTATTTTAATGAAGATCTTTTCGGAATTGAATAATTCCATCATCAGTTTAATAAAAAGTTGTTAAAAACATTGTATGGCCACAAAAAACATTGGAAGGACATCAGTATTAAAAAACAATCCTCATGGTATTTACAAAGGTAAATGCAATAGACTGTTAACTTCGTTAATTAATAAAAACTGAAAATGGGGGCATCTTACATGACCCCCTGGAGCTGGTGAGGTTTTATCGACTTACATTATCTCTGATCTGTGATCTTTCCATTCCAAAAACCATTTTTTTCATACCATCTTTCTATCAGTTAGTCCTAGACTCCAGCACAGCTCAGAGGTAATGTAAGTCTATAAAACCTCACCAGCTCCAGGGGGTCATGAAAAATTTTCAGTTTTTATTAATTAACAAAGTTAACAGTCTATTGCATTTACCTTTGTAAATACCATGAGGATTGTTTTTTAATACTGATGTCCTTCCAATGTTTTTCTGTGGCCATACAATGTTTTTAACAACTTTTTATTAAACTGATGATGGAATGATTCAATTCCGAAAAGATCTTCTTTAAAATAAAAGGCTTAAGCTTTTAATAAGCATTTTTTATACCTTAATACACACGAACACCACGTGCTTTGTTTAAATATTAGCTTATTAGCAAATCTAATGTTGGCGTGATTTCCGCAATGCGACTGTGTTATTTGCTAAAAGTATCTCATCCAACCCTAATCTAATTACTAATTAAAACCCATTTTACCCCTCACGTGTAAACGTTCCCTTACTGTTACTCCGCATTTACCAACTGACCTAAAACAAAATTATAAGCACGACATATTCACAGGTAATCAATATGACCTAATAGCATTATGGCGGCCCACATTTATCTGCTTACCTAACTGCACTTACGTAATGACAATCAACTTGAGATCACCTATTATAGTAAGAGAGCCAGCCGACCGATACCATTTATTAGTAAAAACAAACGGTAGAGATTTATTTCAACCAATTCATTTCCTTAAATTCTTATTTAAATCTTATTTTTCCTCAATTGATTTAAATCGCATAATTATATCATTTAAATGTTTCGACTATACTATCGCATTAGATGTCACAATTTGCAAATCAACAGCTGATAAAATAAGCAAAGGAGAATGTTGGCCTGTTTCTTTTAATTTGTTTCTTAACTTAAAGTAAGAGCTTCAGAACAATCTGGTAAACATAGCATAGTTTATTACGCTGATGGCGCAATAATAATATATTAAACAGTCAATTGTATATTCGCTAACGAATCTTCAAATATAACAGTGATTGGTAAAAAAAGTTCAGTTCATTATTAAAATAACTAAATCCTAACTATTAACGTTTAGTAAGACCTTCTGTCTCATATAACAGTATGCCCAGGAGCATACCGTTGTTTTATTTTGTATTGTATAATTCGCCCATCCAACTCAAAATACAAACACAGTACGATCCACAATATATTTGTAACTTTTTTGACACAAATATTAGTATATCAGTCTCCTTCTTGCCAATTGGTTTTAAATAGGAAAAAAACCTTGATCTATTAATGCCTGAGTTAAATGATAGTTTAACGTTCTGTGCTCACAGACGATACAGGTTCTAAGGTTGATAATAAGACATCAGATTCTTACCACCAATAATTGGTGATAACAGTTGTATCTGGCTCCCGACGACGGAGCCTACTTATTCCTTTTCGAATTCCGTTCAGTTAGCCCATCTCTTGTGCCACTCATTCATGCTTGTTTATCCCTTCCTCTTACTTTTTTTTTCTAGCTCTATTAGATGTCTCCAACTGTTAGTTTAGTGTTCAGCTATCAAATGGCTCAAAGGCATCCCAGCAAATACTATAACTTCTACTTCTACTTCTTCTTCTTTTTATATAGACATGACACTGTCTGTTTTTCAATGTGCCTCCAGTAAGTTGTCGTTCCATCGTTTTCGTGGTCTTCCTACAGATCGTCTTCCTATTGGGGAACCGTCTCTTGCGTTTTTACTACCCTTTTTGCTGTTATTCGGCTTATATGATTATTCCATTCTACTCTTCTATTTCTTATCCAATTCTTGATGTTCTCCACCTTGCATCTACGTCGTATATCTGTACTTCTAGCTCTGGCCCATAGTGTCTTACCATCAATTTTTCTCAAGTGTTTTCGTCTCTGTTGTTTCTAACATCTTTTTGTCCTCTCTGTGTCAGTTTTTTTCATTATTGGTCTGATGACTGTTTTGTAAATTCTGTCTTTCGTTTCTTTCCTGATATTTTTATTTCTCCATATTGTTTTATTTAGGCAGCCTGCGGCTCTGTTTGCTCTATTCACTTGATCCTCCACTTCAGTTTCGAGCTTTCCGTAGCTACATAATGTGATGCCTAGATATTTAAACTCCATCACTTGTTCTATTATCTGACCCTCCAGCTCCAATGAACATCTTAGTAAATTTGCTGTTGTAACCATGCATTTTGTCTTTTTTGGGGAAATTAACATGTTAAATTTTCTGGCGGTTATATTAAATTGGAGCAGCATACGTTGTAAATCATCTTCACTTTCAGAGAGTAGTATTGCATCGTCTGCATAGCAAATTATTTTAAGTTGTTTTTCTCCCATTTGGTATTCTTTTTTAGTTGCCTCCATAAAGTCCTCGTAGACACACCGTCTCAGGACTTGCAACTTCAACGTGGAGTCATATGTCGCCATGTTACCTAATCCAACGGTAACTTTAACATCATAAGTATTTATAAGATATAATGTCGAACAAATGTAACTAATTATTTGTTAACGGGTTTTTACCCATATATTTAGTGGCTACATTCATGTACTTCTAGACACCGATGATGGAATGATGTATTCCGAAAACGTTTTGTCTAACACAGCCCGTTTGGGTTTTTAAATATTTACCTTTTACAAAGGATTTTAATTAATTTTTTAATATATGGTATACAGCCAAATACAGGAACGTAGATTCCTTGTGGATCTTTTTTAGTTCTTACTTTTTTCATTATTTCATCCATAATCAGGTTGAACAATAGAGGACTCAGGGAATCTCCCTGTCTTATCCCATTGCCAGCTTCAATAGGGTCGGTCAGTTCTTCTTCTACTTTTACTTTTATTGTGTTGTTTTATTAGATATTTTCGATCGTTTTGATTATTCCTAGAGGTATCTCTCTTGAGTACAGTAAGTGGATAACGTCTTTTAATTTGACCCGGTCAAATGCCTTCGTAAGGTCCAAGAAACATAGATATGCCGGTTTATTGTATTCTAATGATTTCTCTTGCACCTGCCTCATTATAAATATAGCGTCGGTGCATGATCTTCCCGACCTGAAACCTTGTTGTTCTTCTGCTAGTGTTATAATTTCATTCAGTTTGTTTGTTATCCCTTTAGTTGTTAATTTTAGTGTTATGTTTAATAAATTAATTCCTCTGTAATTTTTCGGGTTCGATTTATCTCCCTTTTTGAAGAGAGGTATTATGATGCTTGATCTCAATTCTTGAGGAATTCTGTTTTGTTCTATTATTTTTTGGATTAGTTTTAATAGTTGCTTGGTCAGATCTGGTTCTCCTTAGTAGTTTGTTTGGTATTCTGTCGTCTTCTGGCGATTTTCTATTTTTTAATTTCCTTAATGCTTCCTTTACCTCTTCCTCCTTAATATTGATTTCTTGGTTTGTCGTCACCTCTGGTATTGGTGGTTCTTTATCGTCACCTTTAGCAAATATGGATCGAAACTAGTCTACCCATGTTTCCTTCTGAATGTGTTTCGTTTTTATTAGTTCGTTCATCTCTTTTCTTTGTCCTCTGATCATTCTCCATATTTCTTTTTATGTTCCGTAGAAGTCGTGTTCCATCTGTTTTGACAAACTCTGCCAGTGTTCCTTTTTTTAGAGAAACTCTGCCAGTGTTCCTTTTTTATTTGTCCAACTAAAGTATTCGTTTCATTTCTGACTCGTTTATAGTAATTGTAAGCCTTTTGTGTTTGTTGCGTTCTGTATTGTAAAAAGGTTTTCTTTTTTTCTTCACATTTTGTCTTTACGTCCTCTCTAAACCATGGTGTTTTCTTTTTTGATACGGTAGTGTTCGTTAGTTTCCTCTCTCCAAGTGATTCTGTTGCTGCGTTAATTATGTTATTTTTGAGTTTTTTCAAGCTTTCATCGATGTTATCTATATATTTTCTAATATTTCATTCAAATACTATACTTAACTGAAATCTTTAAAATAGTGTAGTGTCCACTAGATACCTCAAAACGTACCTCTCCTCTAAATCTTGCTACTATTGGAGACATACTTTTTGATCCTAAAAGATTTCATCTAAGCTCAAAGTTTTAAGTTCAGTTTAAGATGAAGCACACTCTAGTTTATAACAATCTTTGCCCTCTCCATTTTTTCTTCGACTCCCTCAGTTTTCGCCGCCATACTAACAGTACTACCTCCGTTTTTTGCGGACTCAAATCCAATTCCTTTTTATTCTTCCACGTCACAAACTGCCTATTATATTAATCAGTACTTTCATTGGAATTTAAATTGGACATTTTTGAGAACTTTTTAACTTTATCAAATTCATATGCATATTTGGATTGTATGCATGTGTACAATAAATATTCTATATATACTGTATCAACTGTTTGTTTTGTGTTTTCTTAGTAGCTTATTTAATACCTTGACCAACAGGTTGTTCTTCTTCTTAATGTACCCAAATTTAAGCTTAGGCAATTCCTCTGGATTTGTGAACGCCGTTGGTACTAGAGAAGCTTTATTTAGGGTGCAGATATTGTTTCAGAAATGATGAGATATCAGCTGTGATGTTTTTGCACGCCTGATTGACTACAAGAAGGCTTTCGATAGAGTCAGGCATAGAAAAATAATGGAAATACTGAAGAGGACAGGGATTGACGAAAGAGACCTAAAATTAATAGCTAACCGGTATTTGAGTCAATCAGCGGTGCTCCGAATAGATGGAGAATATACAGATCAGATCAAAATCATAAGGGGAGTGAGATAGGGGTGCATATTTTCAACACCGATATTTAATCTGTACTCGGAGTACATTTTTGAAGAGGCTCTAAAAGATATTGATGAAGGCATCTCAATAAATGGGCTCAATAACCTGCGGTATGCAGATGGTACAATATTGTTTTCCTATACCATACAAGGGCTGCAAAACTTAATGAACAAAATAACGGAAACAAGTAAAACATATGGACTGGATATAAACATCAGCAAAACCAGTTTATTATCATCAGCAAGAAAAACATAACTGGAGCAAATATGTATGTGAACCAAATGAGAATTGAACGTGTCTCACAGTACAACTACTTGGGAACTATAATCAGTGACTCGTGGGACAATACCCAAGAGATTAAATGTCGCATTGGAAAGGCAAAAAGTGCATTCTTGACTAAGAGCTCTGTGTTCAAGAGCAATGACCTTACCCTAGAAACAAAAATAAGGCTCCTAAAAACTTCAGGCTTTTGAGCTATGGTTATACAGAAGGATCCTGAAGATACCATGAACAAAGTCACCAATGAAGCTATATGAGCTACTCCAATGCATTGTGCAAGGTAAAATTGAAGGAAAAAGTGCTCCAGGACAAAGAAAAATATCCTCGCTTGCTAACCTGAGAGCGTGGTACAGAAAGAGCTCAACACAGCTATTCCGTATAGCAACCAACAAAGTCATCATAGCCAGAATGATCGCCAACGTTCGGAACGGTCAGGCACCCTAAGAAGAAGAACTCCTCTGCATATATTTGTGTTGTATATCATTATTAGTATACTTTCCAAATATTGAATTTTTTTACATATTTCCATACAAAGCTGTATTTGATTAGTAAATCTTGATATTTCACTGATCGATCAAATACGTTTGTACATATGTACCTTAGGAACCTTCTAACTGGACCTCGGACTATTACTAGTGTTTTTTTTATTATTAGCAATTCTCTCATCCGAATGTTATTGATGATCGGTACTTCTTGGCGGTGGCAAATCGATTTAATTATAAAATGCGAATGGTAATGAGATGAGTTTCACGGACGTTTAAGTTTTGTTTCTATTTATGACGTAATCGTAATTGAAAAACATTAAGAAGTCCTTGCAAAATATTGGAATTGAGGTTATTGCATATAGTTCGTAAATAGTTGTCTCTTGAACTTACGATATTATCTACAAATCGTACACTAAAAGTTTTGCACAAATTATAGAAGGGAAACATATTTTTAAGACAAATTAGCTCTATTGTTTTTCAAAGTATTTGCCTTTAAGATCTTTACTGTTATATTCGAACAAACCAATCGTCGATTCATTTATGCCAGTCCGAAATAGGTCACAAATGAGGTTTTAATATGCTTCGTTCGCCTCATCTCGCATATTGAAACCTTTACCGTGTAGTTTGTGTGTGGATCTAGGGAACGCAAAGAAATTACAAGATGTTAAGTCAGGACTATATGAAGGGTATTCCATTAAATCGATATTTGTCAAATGTAATACGGATCCTGTGATAGCTGGTATTGTTCTGATGCAAAAGGATGCGATGTTTCGGGTTGTTTTTGTGGAGTTAATCAATTACTTCTGGCAAACAAATGGGTTTACATTCTCAGCATTGACGATTCAACTATTCCGTAATAAAATTATGGCAATATGTCCTTTTTTACAAAAAAAACTATAATTCTGGCAAAATTAACGAAAACGTTGATTATCTATTATCATAAAATATGTATTTTCTTCTCGAGAGAAAAGTTTTTCCACATCTGTAAACAACCGATTTATGTACATAGGATATCAGTATCTCAAGAAGTTGTACCGAAAATGGTATAAAAATAAACGGTAAATATATTAACAAAATCAGGTATGCAGACGATACCGTTTTGATAGCGAAAAAATAGAGGACTTAGTAAATATACTAGACATAGTTAATAATATAAGTGAAGAAATGGGACTTACGATAAATCTTCAAAAAACTAAAATAATGCAGATTAGCAAAACCGAAAAAATTGTCGCATTGACCTAAATAATAGCCAATTAGAACAGAAAATTAGAAATAAAAACACGAATAGAACAGGCTGGGAACATGTACAATAAATGAAAGTAAATTATCTATAACCGAAAACTAAGCTTATACATCCAAATTTAGAGTTATTAAATGCTTCGTTTAGTCAGTCATTCTGTATGGAGTTGAATCCTGGAGATTAAAATTAAATACCATAAGAAGGCTAAAAGCCTTTGAAATGTGACTTTATTGCAGAATGCTCAGAATATCATGGACGCAATACATTACGAATCGAACAGTATTAAATACCAAAATAAGGAGTTTAAACAACGTTTAAGAAAAGAAGTACCTCGTACTTAGACCTGTTTTTTTTAGTTTTTAGGATTTTTAGTTTTTAATGTTTTGTTAACTAATTTTTTACTCAACAGTTGGTACAACTGAATTTTGACATAAGAAGAAGAAGAAGAAGAAGTTTGACATGACATATATAAACTAATCAATCAATCAATACATGTATCCATGTGTGAAAAATAAATAAACGAAAACCAAATCTTTATTCATCATCCAATCTAGTACCCTATGAAATACAAAAAACACAACAGGCCACATAATGAAAAATGAAACATATAACCTGCTACGAATAATAATTGAAAGAAAGATGGAGGGCCGAAGAGGAATATTCAGAAGAGCCATCTATTGCCTTCGCAGTCTTAGAACTTGGACGGACATGAACGTTCAACAATACATTACTAAGAGTAGCGCATAAGAGACAACATTTTGATGTAGTGATCGCAAACCTCCAATAGTGGAGAGCACTAAAAGAAGAAGATCTGATGAAAATAGTTTACCAGGCAGGCGATCTTTATATTTTGTAAACAGTCGGTGAAAGCCTGAGGTTCAATTGGAGAATATGGTGCGCTCACCTAGGTCGAAGCCTTCTTGAGTGATTGCCTCTTGTGGCAGTGACATACTTATGGGTGCATTATCCTGATGCAAGAGAATAACTCTGTGCAAGTTTCTCTTACGTTTCATGGTGTCACATAATTTTGGTATTATATTAATAAAATAAGTACATATAATATTAGATATTTTTTGCAAGAAATCTAGTAAAATTTCGCCTTTATAATATCAAAATATGATTAGCACGACCTTTCCTGTTGAAGACTGCATCTCGTTTTTTTTGACGGTGGTTAAATTTGACGCATTCACATTTTACTCTAAATATTGGTCTCTACATCGTAACGATGGATCCAAGACGTATCCATTGTTACTAATCTTGCAATAAAATTTTATTTTTTTTGTCTATACCTCGTTAAAAGACACTACAAATGTTTTAGTTTGAAAGAGTTTGCTTGTGTCCTTCTGTTAACTTTTTCGGTGCAGCTATTTTGCTGTGTTCAATTCAGGAGTAAATATATTGTATGTCACATGCTATGAGAAATCGATATTTTAAATTATTTGTATAATAATGGCATGACAATTGTGATGCAATCGTTTTACGTAAAACTACTAGAAACGCTTTACTACTAAAAACTGCATTCATTTATTTACAAAATCTTTATGAATTTGTCTTGAAGTCAACTCTTTTAAACAAATGTATTTAATAACCAATCGTTGGCTGACACAATTCATTTTGAAATTGAAATGTGATTCCACTCGGTGTCTATACTAAGTAAAATGCTGACAAATAAATATGTAATAAAATTTATTGCAGCAATAAAATTGATATGCTTAGAATACAGAACTACCTTTTTCATTAAAAATTTATAAAAATACCACACGGCAACTAAATAAAATCTGACTTGAGTCGTAAGGTAAGTTAAATGACATCTTTTTCCTTTTTCCGTTGGTTTCTTAATGGGTTGTAGGTTTATTTTATAAATGTTTGCCTTTTCTGGCCTGTAGGATAACATATTATTCTCTCTAGTGCGGTTCCCCAAAATTACTACAAAAAAAAATGGGTCTCAGGTATTTTATTGTTTCTTCCGATTCTGTTTTTTTCTTCTTCATTCTAGATACCATCAGATTCTTCATTCTAGAAGAGTAGAATGGAACGATCATATAAACCGAATGACAACAAATAGAGTAGTAAAGACGGCAAGGGACGGTTCCCCAATAGGAAGACGATCAGTGGGAAGACCACGAAAATGATGGAATGACAACTTACTAGAGCATATTGAAAAACAGACAGTTATGTCTACATAAAAAGAAGAAAAAAAGAAGAAGATACCATCAGATTTCTTAGTATATTGTAAAAAAAAGTTATGTAATAAATATTGATGTTAATTAAAAGTGGAAACTTTGACCCTAATTCAAATATCCACAAAAATTCTGAAAGTAAAACACTGGACAGGGTATATTAAATAATATGAGTTGATAAGACTAGATATCACATAAAACAAGATGTTATCAAAAAAATCACATGAATATAAGGGATAGGTGAACATGGATAGCGATTATTGAGAGAGTTTCTAATGGACTAAGAACCACAGGAAAAAAAAACTTTAACAGGAACTGGTTACAAGCTGTAATTTGAAATGATCTTTACAGTATAATATTCGGAAAATTTAGACGAGGTTAACGAAATCTTTATCTAATATTAATATCTTAATAAAACTTTTAAAAAACGCCTGGTTGCCTGGTTTAAAAAAAAAGGACAGTGTCTCATCAAGCCAAGACGAACAACTTTTAGAAAGAATTGATCTTCCTCAATACAATCTGTCCAGTTTAATTCATAAGAGCACGCGCATATATGAGAACATAATATCAAGTATTCATCAAACAGCACAGGAGGTCTTAGGAATCAAACAAAATAAAATTAGTAACAAGCTTTGGTGGAATGAAGACGTCGAAAATGCGGTAACAGAAAAGAAAAGATTATACCATAAGTGGTTGAATACAAAAGATGACGCAGACAAAGACCGATACAATGAAATGAAGAAGAAAACTAGAAAGATAATTATGACCTCCAAAAATGAGATATGGGATAGAAGGTGCAGAGAGATAGAATCTTATATTGGAGGACGACAATGCACTGAGGCGTGGAAGTTTATAAACTCTGTTAAGAAGCCGACTAACGAGAAAGTGATTCTAAATCCCATAAATCCCGAGGATTGGACACATTATTACAAACATCTATTAAATGAGAATAGAGACGAATTTAAAGAAGATATGAATTCATCAAGAATCGAAATTCTGGGAGAGCATATTACCATAGATATCAATATATGTAGTTCAAAAAGCTATAGCAGGGATGAAGAATGGAAAAGCAAGTGGACCAGAGGGAGTAACTACGGAATTAATAAAGAATGGCTCAGAGAAATTACACAGAATGATCACGGTGATATTTAACGAATATATTAATGGTCATCCAACACCAGATGAATGGAAAACAGCATATATGACCCCAATATATAAAAAAGGTGACAGGAGAAATTGTAAAAACTATAGAGGGATATCGGTCACAAGCTCAATGAGTCGACTATACGGTCGAATACTACGGGACCTGATAAAGGAAGATTATCAATCGTCTGAAGACGAAGAACAAGGAGAATTTAGAGCAGGTCGTTCATGTACAGATAACATCTTCTGTCTTTACAGCAAATTATAGAAAAGAAAATTGTGACAAATAGAGAGTTACATCTGACTTTTGTAGATCTTAAGAAGGCATATGACAGAGTCCCGCTAAATAAACTATGGGAAGTCCTGGGCACATCAAACATACATCAAACATTGGTTAGTGCTCTCAAAGATCTATATTATGGTTCAAACTCCCAAATGAAATTCGGAAACCTCGGAAAAATTTGCAGTTACTAAGGGTCTCAGACAAGGATGTTGTATCCCTCCGACTCTATTTAAGATTTATATCTCTGCAGCTCTAAAACAATGGAAAAGGAAAGTCAAAGGAATGGGTATACAATTGAACGATCAGAATTACATATATACTTTACAGTTTGCAGATGATCAGGTGGTGATCTCAAATGACAAAGATGACATGGAATACATGCTTAGAAAACTAATTGAAGAATACCAGAAATGGGGATTAGATATCAATTTAGAATAGACAAAATACCTCTTAATTGGAGCTGAAGCAGAACAACTCGATATCGATGACAATCAAAAAATAAATCCATGCAACGAATATAAATACCTGGGCGTTATCTTCGACCGTAGTGGAAAAGACGAGACAATGGTTAAAACTAGCCTACTTTATGGAGCTGAGACATGGAGAATAACCGAAAAATATAAGAAAAAGGTCGAAGCCACGGAAATGGATGCCATCAGAAGATCGATGAGAATATCAAGAGCCGACAGAATACGGAATGAAGTGATAAAACAACAAATGGGTATAGAGGGCACTATAGTTGAGGATATTGAGAGAAAACAGCTCATATGGTATGGGCATGTGAGCCGAATGGGGGACGAAAGATTGCCTAAAAAAACGATGATGTGGCAACCCCCAGAGAAGAGGAAACGAGGAAGACCACCACAGAGCTGGAACCTGGGAGTTAGGAAAGCGATTAGCGCTCGAAATCTGGACGAAGACCTAACTCAAGACAGAATACAGTGGCGTTTGGGAGTCGGACAACGTCGACAACGACTAAGTCGTCAACTTACTTAGAGTAATAACTCAGGAGTAGTAAGTCTGTTCAGGCTGCGATAGGAATTTTTATTTAAAACAATATTTGTCAGATTGGTATTTACCCGAGTACCATATTCAATTGGATATAATCAGCTAGTCTTTATAAAGATTTGTCATTACTAATAATTAAAATTCAAATTACTTGTGTAGGATACTAAAATCCTATCGATTTTTACTTTTATTATTTGTGTTATTTCAATATTAAATAACTCTAACAAATAATAAGAATAATAGTTTATATTATCGCTTACAATAAACTCTATAAGGTCAGGTCTAAGTAAAATAATTTATTTTTTAAAATTTAATAGCTTTTGTCTAATGAACTGACCTTGGTCAGTTACATCAAGTGATTAGACATTGTGCTTTAAATTGATGAAGTAGTAAACGCACTTCCGTGTCTTGTGTCTCTAATGAAATAAGTGCATTAAAACCAGTTCATTGTAGTACAAAAAGAAGGATGTTTTAATTATAAAATCGCACAAAACCGTTTCTAATACCGTTTTATATTTTGTGGTTTATTTATTTATTTCGTTTACGAACTACCTCGCTCACAAATCTTATAGTTTGAGTTAACACAACTTAAAATAAAAATGAAATACAGCACAATAAAATTATATAAATAAAATACATTCAAATAGATGTAAGTCCATGTAAAACTGACTTAAAACAATAAAAATTTTGTATTTCGTTTAACCAGTGGTTAATGCTACGTATCTGCAGTTCATAAGGTCTGCATTAGAGTAGTCTTGCTCACAGTTTCCTTGACGACACTACAGTAGGTGTCTCATTAGTTGTATCACACCTCATGCACATCTGTCGCCTCCCTCAATGTCTCCCTAGGATACCATATTTTGTTTTGATCTGTCGACACCTGTACGCAGTCTATTCAGTTTTTCTATCTTTGCTAGTCAATTGTGCACCTGGTAGGAGTACTTTTAATATTTCCTGTTTGCTGTTCTTCACACATAATGGATCTCGTGGCTTTTACTTGGTGGGATAATCGCTCTGCTATTTGAGTGAAAGATCTTATATATTTAAGTCGTTTATGCATGGGAATATTTCCACATAGACGATTGCGATGGTCGTGTATCTGTTTGGTTCATTCTGCCATGCTGTGCGTTTCCCTTCTTATAACTATGAGAGCGATGCGTGACAAGTGTTAAAATATTGTTAGCTTCACACAGCAGGTAATCAGTCGGCATGTCTCGTTTACTGTTTATTTCATAGCACATTATTTATAGCTTGGGTCTTAGCTTTAGTATTTTCAATATACTGCTGGAAGCTTAATGTTCTATCTAACGTAACACAAAGGTACTTGGGGAATGGACAATGTGACTCCATTCCATTGAACGGTAAGACTAATGAATTGATAGGCAATTGCACGATCATCAGCATAAATAAATGTTTTTGGCACATTACGGATCGGTTGGTCATTAGTGTATATGTTGAAGAGTACTAGTACTGGCGAGAGTACTCTACCTTGTCGTACTCGGTTTTTTTGAGCACGGCATCTAACTAATTTTTCCTGGAACTCAACATGGAAACGTAGGCTGGTCAGAATTAAGCGGAGGACTTTTGTAGCTGTTTTGTTCTTTTGTACATTTTGTTCAGGAGTATTCGATGGTTAATTGCATTATATTCAGCTGTTAGATCAATGAATACGAATCCGGTCTTTCATTCCTATTGATATCCATCTTCGATGTACTGGGGAAGATTAGGGATCATGTACTGCCTAGTACATTTGAATAAGTTATCATATCTGAAAGATAGATTCCTTAAGTAGATATAGTTCTAGTGGTATTTGTATGACTATTTTATACATAATTCGGACTCCAAGTATTGATTTCTTTAAGTCTTAGGATGGTCATAAATGAAGGCTCTATAACCCTCTGTTCATCCTGGTCTACTCTGTTCGGTTTCTGGCGACATGTTGCATAAAGGCTACCACCGAAATATATAATTCCAGCATAGGAAGAACTGTGATCGCCTGTGAAGATGCCGTTTCTGTACTATTTAAGGCTCCTGTCATATTTAGTAGAAGTGCTGGTCTTCATAGGATGGTGATAGAGGCCACACAAGATCGCAAAACAGTCTTTTTCCACCAAAGTACTGAACTATATATAACTGTCGTTCGTATCACTGATGTGTATAACTAACAGATTTAACCTTGGTTAAAGCTCTCAGGTTTTACCTACAACTCGTCTGCAGTTCCAGGCGAGTCTCGTAGCCCAGTTGATTATGTCCTTAATATGAGTGTTCTAATTAAATTTAAAATCCTAAGTTACCCCTAGATAGTTTACTTCATTTCTTTCTAATTCCTCCCCAAATAATTTCATCTCACTCAGTCTCGTAAGCTTCCTCATTAGTACTGCTAGTTTAGTTTTAAAAGAACTTACAGGAAGGTTTTCTTTCGAAAACAGTTCCCTATGTGATGAAGGGCGTAGCATATATGATCCCTAATAGTGCTAGGGAATTTTCACTTAGTCCGTATTACAATATCTTCTGCGAAACCCTGGACCCAGATTCCTTTTACCCATGAATCAGGTCCTCAATGAATATATTTTATAATGTTGGTGACAATACACCCCCACTTGGTTGCTATCTCGTTTATGGCACCTTTATACATTTCTGTGGTTATTATTCTGCACGGTAGCATCTAAATATTCCACTTGCATGTTGTGTTGTTGATTTTCTTTCTCATTAATGCACTACCTATGTATTGACTCGATAAAAGTATTAACAAATGTACCTTCGAGGTTCAAAAATACAACAAAGACTACTTCTTTGTGATGTAGACTCCTCTCAAGTTCCGACACCAGATTTTGCAATACGGCTTCGCCTATATCCCTACATGATACGTCCATTGCCGCTGATGTAGTCGGTTTTTATTAAAATTGTTTTCCTGGATGTATTTATTCAAGACTTTTGCCATGGTTTTCAGCATAAATGAAGTCAGACTTATCGGCCTGTATGAATATGCAAAAGTGTAAGTAACCGGTTTAGAAAATTTGCTAAACCTTGCTCTTCTCCAAGCTTTAGGAATTTACCCTGCATAATGACCTGCCATAGATTGTATTTTTCATTCCACACTATGTGACCAAGGTAGTTGGCGTTGCATACTTTTATTAACAATTTTTTGTTTCGACTCATTCTTCGTCGTACTTTCTCGTTGGTGACTCGTTGGTGGCCGTCCGTAGAAGTTTTACTATTCTCCGATGTATCTAAAGTTCAAAGGCTTCGATCTTCTGAAATATTTGCGCTTTTAACGTCCATATTTCTACCTCGTACTAGACGTAACATTAAACTTCAGTCTTGGCACAGTATTCAGATTTCTGTCACATAACAATAGCCTGAATTTTAAAAACGCTGCCCTTGCCATTTCTATTCGTATCCTAATCTTCTGGGATGGATCCAATTTAGAGGTGATGTAGACTTTCAGATATTTTTCCACTCTCTGTATTTGCTGCCCACGCAGGATTAGTTGTTTATTATTTGTAGGTAGGTACTTTCGACATTATCATAAACTTGGCCAAATATAATTGAAACAAGGATATAATGAACAAGAAGGAAAAAATAGGAAAACGAATGATAAAAAAAGCAAACTTCAGTAAAATTAAACGATTCATATTTTCCTTCCTTTTAAGAAAAAAGACAAATGGCACTAATACTGCGAGTAGTCGACTATTAATAGTATTTTAGACATCTCTGTTATCACACGCACTTTTACTCAACGAAGATCTAATACGATACAAATGCTTTGATCAAATAATAGATATCAAATCTTTCGTGTATTGTTTATTTCTGTTTATTTTTTATCAATTATCACTCAACCATACATCCGAAACCTTGGTAAAATGCTACTTCTTTTTGTTTAAATATATGTATGTATTCAACCTACCTACTTATTTATATAATGATCTAAGAATTTTTGATTTGTGTATGTTATTGACACAAAAAAGAGATAAACACAACTGACATTAATTCCGATTTTCGCAACAAAATCACAGTTCTCGACATTAATAATTTCCCAATCGTCTGGTCGATCGTAGCGTAAAAAAGCGAAAGTCTTTTTATATATACAATTTCGATTTACAAAACAACAAAACGTTGATTGTATCGTTAATAAAATCAAATAAATAACATTGTCAGGGTCGCTGATGTACCACTATTTTGTAACAATACAGTAACGGAATTGGAACAAAACATTTCATGGCCTATATAAATAAATTATGAAAGGGCACAAACAGTTGTTAAAAATACATGTAAATTACTCTAAAAGGAAGAATATCAAACATCGATATTAAGTTTATAAACTTATAGAAAATTCGAAAATAAATTTAAACTAATAATAATTTTTATGACACATCTAGGCAGCTCCACGCCTTCAATATCACAGCAAACAAACTTAATATGAGAATATCAGTAGAAAAAACTAAAGTTATAGTGATCAGTAAAGAGCCGCGTAGATGCAAACTAGAAATAGACGGCAAAATTGTAGAACAAGTAATGAAATTCAATTACCTAGGAGTAGAGATCACTAGTAACAGGGATATAAGAACAGAGACCACAAGGCAAGCATCAAAAGCGGCAAGAGTAAGTAGTTGCCTCCGAGAAACCATATGGAGAAACAAATATCTGACCATGGAAAGCAAAATGAAAGTATACAAGACAACAGTAAGACCAATCCTAACATATGCAGCGGAGAGAAGGAACGATACAAGAAAGACGAAACAACAAATCAACAATATCGAAATGAAAGTATTAAGATCAATAGCGGGCATATCATTAAGAGACAGACAAACCAACAGAAGTATACGCGAACAATGCCAGATTCAAAATATTAACAGGTGGATAAAAACAAGAAAAAAAACACTGGAACGAACATGTAAACCGAATGGGATTAGATAGATTAGCGAAAATCTGTAAAAACAACAAGCCGTATAGCAGAAGACCCGTTGGAAGGCCGCGAAAAAGGTGGAAAGATAATGTACAGTCAACAACGACTGAAACAGAATAAGAGGCAGACAAACAGGAGTAATCCTAGTCGCGCGAAGAAGAAGAAGACACATCTAATAATCTACAACACAATGCCATAAATAAGTGACAGTGAACATTTGAAATTTTTTTATCTTCATTTTAATGTTGCACTAATTTTAATAAAACAATAAAATAAAATATAAAATTTCTCATTGACAATAATTTCAGTTAAGGTTTCCATTTGAGAGCTGACGAAAAAAGTAGAACATGTGACAGATAAAGAATCAGAACATCACTGGGTAATATGACAAAAGACAAATAAAGAAAATTACAATTTGCAAGCTCTTACAGAGAGAATATGAAAAAATAACAACAGATGAAGAATTCTTAAGACTAGACAATTAAACAATTAAACAGCCGGATGGACATTGGAAGAAGAGGGGGGGGGGAGGAAATTATGGAAATACTGCTAGAAAAGGTAGAGAAGATATGTGCATGTACGTACAATGGAACACTAAAGAGAACGAAATGGTAGAAATGGAAAAGAAATCTAACTAAAGGTCGAAAAAGAGGAAGTACTGAAAATATGAAAAGAATTCTACCACGAAAAATTTTACTTAACACATAATGAAGACATTCAAAAGGAATATTCAGACGACAATCTAGAAATAGGACAAGAAAAAGTGGAAGAAGCAGTACGAACTAAAACTAATAAAAGCTTGCAGAGAAGATGATTTATCATCAGAAATGGTGATAGAATGGTTAAGAACTATACTAATAAACGCGAAGAATAGAGACGATCCCCAAAATTTCGGAAAGCAATTTAATTATATCCATTCAACTGCCAGAGGTGGGCAAATGAGAAGGGAGATTTTGGGAGGCGAATGAGTTTCAGCTGGGATGAAAGAAACATTAAAGGAGAGAAAGAATGGAGAAAAGTACACTGATCTTTGGGGTGATGAAGTAGAAGAAGCAGGAGGACAGAGGAGGAAATTGAACCAGGGATCTGAGATCTTGTTTCTTTTTTCTCGAGAGCCAAGAACCGGTAAGTACCATAATTAGTTTATGGCCATACGGAAATATTTTCGATCTTTGTTTTCTTTTGGTAAAAGTTCTTAAACTTTTTTTTTCTGATTTATGATGATATGTATGGTAAGTTTTCCTTAATATAATATAGTTATTCTTCTTTTAAGGTGACGGTTAATACACGAATTTTAACTTTTTTACTGAGTATTAAGACCACTACTCTGGAACGGTTTGAGCCGGAACACAGTTAATCCGGCATTATCCTGAGGTCTTCTGACCTAGAATTATACTTGGTTGGAAAATGCAAGGGTGTCGTGCTTTGTGACATTAGATGTCAAAAAAAAGATATCCCTCACCGCTGACTGCCAGAATTAAATGAATACCTTCTTAGGAGCTATATATCCTATATATTACAAAACTTGTATTAATTGGGGTACCTTCTTGTCCAATTATGCTCCTTGCCTACGAAATTGGCTTACTATTATCCTCCATTCATCCCTGTTTGTTGCACTTTCTTCCCAACCATCAATTCCCTCTTTTCTGAGATCTTCCTGTATGCTATTAAACCATATTTTTCTGGGTCTTTCCTTCCCTTCGTGATTGGGCCCTGTTTTAGAATCATATTTGGCATCTCCTTCCTTTTTATTCTTATTACGTGCTCCATCCATCTCACTCTGTGATTTTATGCAGCGACGGATGCTTAGTTCGTTATACCGTTCGTCTAGCTCCCTGTTTGTTTGCTGCACCCAATCTTTCATTTGCCTCTATATATAGCGCTAAGCATTACTATACGTTACTGTGGGCCTTATTACTGTTTTATATATCCTTATCTTTGTTTTTCTCGATATTTACTTGAATTTCATCAGCGGTCTTAGGCTTCCCATCTTTTTATTTCCCTTTGCCAATCTGGCATTCAGTTTCCATTCTTCCTGTTTCTCATCTATAATAACTCCCAGATAAGTACTTTCTCGAAATTTACTTTCCTTGATTTATTAGATATAAAAGTAAACTGACCCTCTTCTTTTTGCTCTATATTTCTGAGTACCATGTACTCTGACTTTTCCTGGTTTATTTCAAGATCAGAATATTTTGCCTCCTTTGGAAATCTTTTTATAATATTTTGTAATTATTTTCTTATTTTCGTTAGAATAGTAAGATGATCAGCGAAGACTAGACATTGATGTTCATTGTTCTTCAATTCGTCATTCAACTCATTCAATGAGAAATCTCTCCATACTACATGATTTTCTCTTTATTCTTCTTTGATTTTTGTAACTTTGGTTCATACCATCATTATTATTTGTAAGTGTCAATTGTCTTAATCTTTTCTTTTCCTCTGCTATTTAAGGCATTCGTCATCAAACCAATTCTTCCCTGTTTTTATTTGGCTCTTCTGTGGAATAGTTTTATCATTTGCTCTAGTTATAGCCTCTCTTGTTGCATGCCACACTTGCTCTATTCCTAGTTTCTCTTCTTCTTTCTGGTATAATAGCTCTTTATTTATTTCATTAATATACTTTCTTTTTATTTCCATGTCGCTTAGCTTTTCTATATCATATCAATTTTTCATTCTCTTCGAATTTGTTTTTCTTATTTCTTTTTCTTTTCACAGTACTATGCTGAGGTCTTCTGGCTTAGTATAATACTCGGCGGTCAGAAGATGCCAGGATGTCTTTCTTCGTGACATTAGATATCCAAAAAAGATTTCCCCCACCGCTGCCTGCCAGAATTCAATGGATACCCTCTTAGAATCTTACTTGAGTCTGGAAATATGGCAATTAAAAAAATGTCCATTCATAAAGCCTCGCACAAGTACGCTATAAGCTATATACAAAAATTTTAGAGAATACCTTGAGAAATTACGTTGAGGGGATACTAGAAGATATACAAGCAGCATTTAGACTAGGAAGACAAGTACCTAAATGACATTTTTTCAATAAAAAGGGTAATAGAAAGAATATTGGAGGAGGGCGAAGAACTCTTTCTAGCCTTTATAGATCTAAGAGCAGATTTGAACATGGTAAATATTGAGTAACTTAGAAGAGATACAAGTACCAAGAAAACTAAAAGCAGCAATTAAATCCACCTATATGACGGCAAAAGGGAAAATGGAGATACCAGGAAAGAGATCAAAGGAATTTGAAATGCGGAAAGGGAAAAAACAAAAAGATAGTCTGTTACTTATTCACATTTACAATGAAGATAATACGAGAAAAGGAAGCCAATATTGACACAATTATAGGTTATAGGATCCTACATCCGGTAAAAGGTTGCGCTCTTTTCTACGCAGATAAAGTGGTTCTTATGATAATTTAAAAAAGAGAAACAAATAGTGACCAAGACAAAACAAAATTAAGTGCAAGGGAAAGGATTTTGAAAAGGTTACCACATTCGAATACTTCGATAGGCTGTTAACAAATAAAGCCACTAAAATATATTATGCACTAAACAAAGCAATACTAGGACATAAAGAAATTGAACTAGAAGTAAACAAAAAAAATTTACAATACTATAACAATACCAATAATAATACAAGCTAGTGAAAACTGGATACTTAACAAGAAACAAAATAACAAAGATAAATGCAATAAAAATGAAGGATATTAGGAAAATAGCAGGTAAAACTAAGAGGGATAGAGTGAGAAGTCAAGAAATAAAGAAATAGCATTGGCCATTGGCCAAGAAGCAGTACTAGCAAAAATAAAAAAAAACAAATGAATTGGTTCGGTCCTGTGGTAAGAATGGATCAAATTCGACTGGTAGAGATAATGATGGAAAAGTCAACGAAAAATAGGAGAGAGGCCAAGAAAGAACTGACTATACCAATACATAGAAAGATATGGAAGGTAAAGGGACACAACCGCAAAGGAGATAAAGGAATTTGCAAAGAATAGGAGAGAGTGGAAAACATGAATATTTGATAAAGCAGAATCACACTCCGACGTCGAAGATTTGGATTTCTGTGTGTTTATACCTTTAAACATAATTATTAGTTTTGAACCAATAGCGACAAAATGCAGTATTAATTCAACTTCTAATCTATTACAACTGGCTAATGTCTATGCCATTAAAAAAAGTGAATAAAAATGCACAAACGTCTAATTTTACTCTTGTGAATTTAAAGTGCATTTGAAGACTGTAGTATTAAATGTATGAGATGTTTATAACCTAACTTCTTATACTTCTTATATTTAATAATACTAATTATATTTCTTAATGATGTTATTGCCATTATTGTTTCGTATATTTGAGTATCGAAACCAAATTTTTGTTTTTAACAATGCTTCAAAAATGTTGTCTAAGGATGTAATAATATTTTTAACTGTATCCTTATTTTATGGACAATAGGATATTTCTGTCAACCTACACCGCGTAACTTGATACTCCATGTTATTTTTCTTTCATTAAAAGCAGAAAACCGTAGGCGTGTGCCATTACCATGCCAGTACCTATTATAATAATTATGTCTACATTGTGTGAATAAGGTTAACAGACCATTAAATGGCCATTCAGCTCACTTAAATGCAATATCTACAAATGCCAGCAACGATTAAAATCGAGAACGTATGCTGAATTGGTGGTATTTGATACCTTTTTTGTATGCAATGTGTTTCGAAGAATTACATTTTGTTGCAGCTATGTTATAAGCCCATACATGATGTTCGCTATCTACATTAATTTTTAATGATGACAATTACCGCTAGTATATCGTGACATAATATTTCTTCTAATCGATTTACAGGCGATAGGGTGATAACATTTTTAAAATACTGTAGTTTCCTAATACAACGTTAATTAATGCTGTTTCATGCGAAAAAGTTAATGTTTTTGTATTTAACTTTTCACAATAAAACCTAAACTAAAATTTATTATCTAGGACAAAACTCATTTAGTCTTACAAACTGTTTTTAACTTTTTTTTATATAAAAAGAATGTGCCTTTCTCAAGTGAGCTATTTTTGTTATACGTCTACACTTTATAGTCTAACTGAATCAGTTGAGAAGGGGAGAGTTTTTTGCCCCAAGTTGGTCATTCAGAATTATATCTGTATTTTTTAATTTTTTAATTTCCATAGATTCGTATAGAGATAGCCGTAAGATAGGGCTTTTATTTTGAATGTGAATAATTTAAAATTGGTTATTAAAGGAATGATTATAATCTAGAAGGTAAAGCGCGTACGTAGAATCTGTTTTTCTATTATTAAAAGCCCTTTTGTGTTCTGCAACACGTTTGTTAAAGATTCTACCCGTTTGGCCGACATACGATTTTGAGCAGTCGCCACATGTAAGTTGATATACAACACTGTGTAAGTGCTTTTTCTTTTCGCTCTTATTGTACTTAATATATTTGCCTATGTTGTTGTTTGTCCTGAAAGCTTGAATTATTTCTTTCTTTTTTATGTGTTTGGCTATTTTTGTTGATATCTTGAATGTATATGCAATCAAGCAGAAAGTACTGGATTTTTCTCTGTTGCTGAAAAGACTAATTTCAAATACTAAACAATTCCAGATTAATAAAATGCGTTAGGCTTTCACGGCCATCGTCTAACTTGTTAAACTGTTTGTTCGGGCTGTTAGGCCGTTGTCTTCTGAGATTAGTTGGGCGGTTGGCATCTTTTGGAGATGTTACTGAAACTAAGCTGAAACTGACAAACTAAGTCAGTTATGACATATATGATCCTAGACTACAACAAAACTAGGTAGGTGGTGTAGATAGCCTTGATAAAATAATCAAAAAATATTCTTGTTGCAAGAGAACAACAACTATAAGATATTATAAGCATTTTTGGTAGTTGTGCTCTAAACGCATATGAGGAATTCTACAAAAATTCGCACCTTAACTGGAGCCAAATATGGTGATATTGCAATTTGCTGCCCGTACCCTGCAATAACAATTTTTTTCTGTAGGTTGATACCAAAAAACATGTTTTCAGGTGCAAGCCTAAAAAAGGCAAATTTAAGTTTTTTCCAACAAAAAACTGATTTGTTCGCTAAAGCTATTTCATTCTTCTAGCGATCTGCCTCGAAAAACGTGTGAAAGCGACTTCTATACTTGGAGCACACGTACATATCAGGTACCAATCGCTTCGTCTTGGCCCCAGAAGGAACTCTGACCCTTTGAAGAGCCAAGAAACACCTGCTCAAAGCGTGGCAAGGGGTTATTCAGTCACTAAAATCGACGTTTTTTTTTCATCTTTTCGCGATTTTACCCGAAAATAGATTAAAAGATACCTCTATAGTTGGAGCACACATACATATTAGGTACCAATCGCTTCGCCTTGATCCCCAGAATGAATTCTGGCCCTTTGAAGACCCAAGAAACACCTGCTCAAAGCGTGGCAAGCGGTTATTCAGTCCCTAAAATCGACGTTTTTTTCATTTTTTTCGCGATTTCCATCTATATTTATATTTTATATATTTCATTGAAACATATGTATTTTATTTTTGCGCTTAATAAATATGATTTAGAATAAAAATAACTCTTATTAGCTTATCAGAACTTAATAATCACACGTAAAAATTAAAGAATTGATGGGCTCCCTATAGAACTCCACTGGGGGTTAATGTTGATTCAATTAACATGGGATTTTAAAGTTTGAATTAGATCTAATATCGCTATTGTTGGTTCCAAAATAATAAGTGGTTTAAATTATAATATACCTTTCTATTATACCTACATTGTATTACAGAAAGTATGTACAAATGGATAAATGATTCTTAGGAAAAATAAACGATGTTTATTTTTTATAAAAAAGAATTAAAAATATGTTTAACAATAAAAATGCTTTCACATTTTTTATTATTCTGTTCATTATAAATATTTGGACTTCTATCTAATATTACCAAGATAAAAGATTTATCTCAAATTTTAAATTTGGGTCAGTAGGTGTACGATTTATATCTTATCTAAATGGGTTAGAAGTTTATTTAATTTTAAAAGCAATTGCGCTCTTTTTAGTGGACTGTTAAATTTTATGGTTTTTATTTAGTCAGTTCAGCGCACATACATAACAATAAAATTAGTTGCAGCGCAGGTTAACGACAATAAAACATCGTTTATTACACATGAATGTATTGCATCAAAGGGAAGGCCGCACTAAAAGTAACAATAAATATTTTTCTAAATAAAGGATTGACAACCATAAAGTAATATTAATTGGAATTTACTGTGATTACGAAATATTCAGCCACGGTAATACTTAAGCATAGTGCAAGATACAAATTACTCTCTTGTAAAGACACTCAAAAACCGTCCAACAAAAAACATATACTGAATTGTAAACTAACAAGGCATACTATAAAAATTATTTAATAGCTTTGACAACGTCTTTACGTATTTCATTTGAAAAGAAACTTCTTTTAAAATTCAGAGTCAACAGCTGACTTCAACCAAACGTTAATAAAGACAGGAGTAACTTATAAGAGTAACTTTTTATAAATTTGTAAAGTAACAAAGACTAAACTGGCTTTTCCACTTCCAAAGAGTGCCAGATGATCGAGCGCTGTAAAAGTAATCCAGTTTATTAAAAGCTGTCTGAACATATTGTCAATTGTAATGAGGTGAAAATATTGGATAGAGAGAGAAACTACCATAAAAGGGTTTTCTTGGAAATATTAATAACACCAAAACATCAATGAATAAGAAGAGTGACATCAACGACTTGAGTAACTAAACCTGTTCATGAAAACTAATGTTACCTTAATGAGTTAAAACATCTTGATACCATTTTTTTTAACATTCCCGGAATTTATTCCAACAAAATCAAATTAGGAAAATTTACATTCCAGAAATAGTAATGTTACAAACAAATTTATTTAATAATTTTAATTATCATATTATCCAAAATAATCTTTAAAATCCAGTTTTTTCCCCAACAATGTTATATTAATTACATCTACATAAAAAAAACAGGATAATTATGTTGAAATTACTTTTGTAAAACAAATCAGTCAATATTAGATATCTTATCGTCAACACTGTTTAGAATATGTACTACGAAATATAAACAAAGGGAACTGAAGAAGAAACAGTGGGCCAATAATCGACTATACGAATGATATTGTTATTATTTCAAAGAACAGAAATATAATTAAAGAAATATTAGAAGAAATAAAAGAGAAATAAGAGGCAATGAGACAGATAAAATCATGACAAAATATTACGATTAGGAAAAGAATCAATAAAAAAACAAAAATCAAAATTGCGAGTCAGAATTTGAAGAAATAAAATATTTTAAATACCTTGGAGTGAAAATAAGCAAAAGCGGAGAAAGAATGATAGAAATAAAAGAAAAAATATTAGCCATGAATACAGCTTATTTTACAAATAAAAGACTACTTAAAAGCAAAATACTGCCTAAAAAAACTTGGGTGAACATATATAATAGACACGAATTAGACCAATATTATTATACGCAGCAGTAACAATAACAATGACTAAAAAATATAAAGAAGAATTACCAACAGTGGAAAGGAAGATCACAAGAACCACATTGGGACCAATCATAACAAATCAAAATGAATATACAAGCAGAACAAATGCAGAGATTAAGAAAGTACTGCAAGAAGATATGGTGATCAAAATAAAGCAATGTAGAACTAGATGGCTAGATCACATCTGGCGAACAAAAGATGAAGTAGTGACATACGCCATGATAGAATGGAATCCAAGAGGAAGAAAGAAGAGGGGAATAGCAACGTCAAAGTGGTTATGCTTATGATCAAGATCGAAGAAGACTTACAAAACGGAAGAGTAACAGAATTACGGAAAAATATAGATAGATAAAAGGATAACATAACAAAAAAAGGGACTGATCCTCTTAAGAAATGGGATCCATCAAGCTTTTGCAACTTAACTCCGCACATATCTACCCCTGCATAGAATAACGTTGTGACTAACATTTTTGGTGATTGTTGAGTTACAGTGTTTTTCTTGTACAATATTTATGTTCTGTTCTGTATATCGTCGGTGTGGCTATAATTGCGTTTATAAGAAAGATTTCAGATGAAGTAGTACCGTAAATATAAAATATATTTGAATTATTTATATAATAACCGAGTAACTACAGATACAACATTGAACCAAATCAAATTTTCGTCAAAAAATACTGTATCCGTATCATAGTGTATCAAAATAGTTTTCATAATTCAAAAACTACACTGTAACTGTTGTTACAATTTTATTCCTCGCATTGGCTTCTAAGTTCTGATAATTGTGCAGGTAGATACTAATATGTGCCCACATTTCGCGGCATTATTGTGAAGATAGTAAGGGTAAATAGACCTATAGTCTCAGTACTTTAGAAAAAAAAAAACAACAAAATTATATTTTGAAGAGACACTAAATATTTTTAAACTTTTTGATTTGCATACCGAGTGGAGGCAAAAAGAACATCCTATCTCATCTACTGCAACATTAAGACAGTGAAATATTCAACAGTGAATTTAACACAGTTTTTTAAACCAAAAAAAGATCAGTGTGTGTTCTTGTTATGTTTATCAAAATACACGCGAAGAAGAAAAAGCATAGGTGGCTCTAAAGTCCACTAACCACATTGCTAATAATATTTGTAAGAGAACTTAAGGAAACGGATAAAGAGATCGCTAAAAATTTACTGAAAACTATAGTTGATTGTTACGACTTGGATGTGGGATGATGCAACTAGAGAAAAGAAGGGGGCTAGCGAAATAAGTAGCAGTGCTTATAATTTCGTTGCAACTAAGATTTCAAAAAGATGTGAAAACTTTATATTTTATAGTGATAATTGTGGAGGACAAAATAGAAACAGTATATTTACGATGTATACTTTTGCAGCTGAAAAATTTTGCATAAGCATAACGCACAGTTTTTTTGAGGTAGGTTATTCCCAAAATGAGGAAATGCACGCCTTAATGGGGCGACGTAAAAAGAACTAAACAGTTTTTATGCTCGAACAATGGATGAGCTTAGTAAGATGGGCAAAAACAACAGGTAAACCGTATTTGGTTACTGAATTGCATAAAGACAATATGTTTGATTTTAAAAAACTTATGACTAACTGTTCCTTCAATCCAAAACGTTAACACTTTTCCAATGTCATCCATGCTCCATGTCGAAGACAGCGTCAAATTGGCGAGAGAATTTCCAACAATAAGGTCTGTATATATTTAACTAATAAACACATAGTAGATGAACCTATAAAATCTCATTCCACCATACTAATCGGCTCCCTAACTTTAAACATACGTAAACTCGTTTCTTCTAAAAAAATTATCTTAATATCCAATGTCTTCCCGCTTATCTATTTATCATTCTTAATTTCATCAGTATCATTTCTTAAAGCAGGCATTCCAGGCGAGGAATTCTCACATATTCTTAGCTTTAGAAGACAAGTTTATGTGTTTCTCCCCTCCGAAACTTTTGAGCTTCAAACCTCTCTTGTGATCTCTTTCGAAGATAATGAAAACCGTAACTTTTTTTCCACAGACAAAATGGAATGTTTTGTCTATAAAAAATCGAGGAACGGCTTTTCAAATTGCACAAATCTACCAGAAAGTACTTTTTCCACCCAGGCAATTTCTTCCCCTCCTTTAAGAGCTGAATTAACGTCTATTGAAAAATACAAGAAAAAAAAACACTGTTCATACTAACAGAGATATCACCTCAAGTTATCCTTAAATAATAAATTCCTCATCAAAACAATCAAGTCAATATGTGACAGATACCAAATGTTGTTAAAAGTTGGAATATTTTCTTGTATGTATTTTGTTGAAGCTTTTTTAAAAAGATAGAGGGAATATCATCTGGACCTGCAGCTGAGGTTTTTGTCGAAAAAATGGCATCGTTTAATTCTTGGATACTGAAAGGTATCTTAATGGGATGGGATGCAAGTTTTTTTAGTAGAACCAATTTCGTTCTAAGGATTGGTAGGATTATTTTATTTGTTAAGAAAGTGTTGGGAAAGCATATCACTGATTTAATATTCATCTGGAATGACGTTGTCCTGAATGATTAAAGCTGGAATTTTATATGATAAGTAATGTCCTTTCATTCTCTTTATTTTTGACCATACTTGAGTCGGGGGGGGGGGGGGGTATCTTTGGTAATAGAGCTAGTAAACTAATATCGTGAATTTTGTTTATTGTTTTTTATTGTGCGTTTTGTTTTTGCTCGAAGCCTAGACAACTAGCTTAACTATAAAAATGTATTAAACTTTTTAAGAAACACAAAGCTATACAATTTAGTGTACTGTAGCTAATATTGACCCCAATGTAAAAGCATTAAAAATGTAAATATAAATGTAAATTGTACCTGTGTCAATGACCACTAGCAGTTGAAACACATATTTCGAAATAAAAAAAAATATGATATTTCCAAATCGGTATATAAATAAAAAAAAACGAAAAAAGTTGTCTGGACCACGGTGAAACGCATAAATATTTCTGAAACAAATCCTGGCGCGGTGAATATTCAATATAATTTTCTATTTGATAAAAAAATTAAGTTAAACTTGCTAAAGAATCCTATCACCAGGAAGAAAAAAAGCTTAATTACTTGTAAAAACTTTTCTAAGGACCTAGATCAAATATATTCATCCTATCTAGGGATAATCAAAGCAAAATATTTGATATGTAGAGTTTATGTCGAAGCCAGCGCATCTGTGCTACTTGCCACGATTATTTTAAAAATCTCACAGTTGATTGGAAAAAGATACATTTAATCAAGACTGCGATATTGACATGGAAGACTAAAAAAAAAAAAAAAGTTCATTTTTTAATTTAATTCGAATTTTTATTCAGTTGAATAGTAGAATGTAATAAAATTTGCATTTTAACAACCTTTACTGTTATTATTCCTTTACCCACAACGAGCAATTACTTGAATTACATATTAACCTTTCCAATAAGAACGTACAAGATTATTTGAAGAAACATTATATTTATATTAAAAACTGTAACTGACACATCAATTCAAAAATCTTTTAATAAAAAATAATAGGCTTTATTCTAAAAAGTAGTACAGTTTTAGAAAGGAATAAAATACAAAGAAAAATATTTAGTAATAATGACAAAAAACATGATAGGAAGAAATTAAGAAGATGTTGGATAATAATATTTTAAAAATTATAAGAACACGATTAAAATGATAATCCTATAATTATTCACCAACAGGATCAGGAAAATTCTAAACGAGAGTGAAAAAAAAAACAAAAAAAAACAAATAAAATTAGATACTCTTAAATAATGTACATTTAGTTATATTTCTTATCTTCGTTTTCAAAAGATAATGTGAACAATATCGTTTTTATGCAAACACTACCCTTCTATTAGCTATTTTCATTGATGAAAAACTCCATCCTCTTCTAGCAAGGAAAATGTAAATACCTGAATGGAGGCCCTTGTTATTGATTGTGAGAAGAAAGTAAAATTACGAGTAATATTATTTTCTTTATATCAACAGACATTTAGTAAGTTTATAAAATATATTTTGAGAAAATGTAGGACAAAAAATGTTTCTAAAATATATTTGATATTAATGTAGGGTAAAAACGTGACCATTAAGATATATTTTTTGACAGAAAATATTACCTGATGCCAGTTTCAGTTCTATAACATGGTTTAAAAGAATCATACATTTTTTAAGCTTCAATTTAGTAGTTGGTAGGATCAATCTCCATAAAAATTTATTTATAATTCGAAGCAACGAAAATATGGATTCGGTTAAATTTTTATATATAAAAATAAACAACTGACAACTCACCTTAACTGCCGATTATTTTAAACACTAAATTTGTTTGAGAGCAGGATGCAGGACCTTCGGATACTGCAAGGACGAATAGGAAATGTGTGGCACTGGGTTGTAAATATTATCGACTTTTCAGCAGCTCGCCGCACTGTCTTCTACTCTACGCTACGATACCAAAACACTGCCTGCCTTACTTTATCTTGTGGCAGTGACACTACAACACAGTGCCTGCGTCAGGCCGAGGCGATTCCTACTCTTTCAGATTCGAATTCGAATTTTTCCTGTTTCGGTTCGATTTTAGCGGAATTCAGTTCAGTTGGCAGAAGCAGGAGAAGCCGGTCAATAGCGGCAAGAGAGCGCGCGCTAACGTGGAAGTGCCATCGTTCCTGCACACATAGGCCAGAACCTGAACAATACTCATATTAATATTATCTTTAACACCAACAAAAATATAAATTTATCTGTGTTATTTTATAATCACAAAATATATATACACTGCCGAGCATAAAGTTAGGGTCACCCCGTTATTTGAATTTATTTTAGAAATTATTATTCTTTTGTAACTATTTCCATTTGTTAGGAAAAAAGATATTTTACTAACGAATTTCTTAAAGAAAAGAACGTTTTTGTTTGAAGAAGTTTATTGAAAGTAATGAAAATGAAACTGCATTTAATTAATTAAATGCAGTTTCAGGAGCGGTAGGCTTCAAAATGAAGTACAGTACTACAGTACTGTACTTCAGTAAAACAAAAATACTGAGCCGAGACCAGACAAATATAACAATACAAAATCATATCATAGAAAATGTTGAACATTATGTATATCTAGGTCATGTTATCAAACTAGGAAAACCAAATCTTTCTTTTTTTCTTTCTCCCCTTCCTTTTACCCTATCAGGGTGTCGGATTTTAATCAGCTATCTATTTCAGGCTAGCTATTTTAATTTCCATTTACCCACCTCTTCCATTCTTTTCTGTTTCCTGCCATTATTTTCAATTCCTCGAGTGATTTTTGTTTAAGTTTTCCCGCCTCTACTACTTGCTGTATCCATTTTTTTCTTGGTCTGCCTCTTTTTCTTTTTCCGATGTTTTTCGCTTCATAAATTTTTCTTGTTATTCTATTGGATTGCATCCTCATCAGATGCCCATACCAGTTCATTTGTCTCTTTGCTATTTTGTTCATTATCGGTTTCAGGTTGGCCATTCTCCTAATAGTCTCGTTGCTTAATCTGTCCAATTTTGTCTTTCCAACTATCCTTCTTAGATGTCTCATCTCCATTGCGTTTATCCTGCTCTTATGTTTTTCCAGAATTGTCCAGTTTTCACTTGCATAGAAAACAGTCGGTATCACTATTGTGTTATATATTTTTATTCTTGTTTCTCGTGCAAGTTCTCTTTTTCCCATTATTGGGGCTAACGCATAATATAACTTGTTTGATTTCTTTGCTCTATTTGTTATTTCTCAGTCTATTTTTCCGTCATTAGTTATTATACTTTCCAGGTATTCGTAAGTTGTTACTATTTCCAATTCTTTTTACATTTTATCTTTATTTGATTATCTTCCTTATCTCCTTTGCCGCTGATTATCATTATCTCACTTTTTTCCTCGTTTATCTCCATTTTAAGTTCTTCTATTTGTTCTATCCATATATCCATTAGTTTCTGCATTTTATTCTCGGAATCTGCTATTAGTACTATGTCGTCTGCATACATTAAGAACTCTATTGTTACCAGTTGTAATCTGCGGTAACCTATTATTGTCTGTAGTTGATTAGTTTTGACTCTAGTGTTTCTTATCAATTCGTTCATTACTATTATGAATAGCAAAGGGCTGAGACTATCTCCTTGTTTAATACCTCTCTTTCAATTAAATGCTTCCGATCTTTCCCCTGTTATTTGTACCCTTCCTTTTACCTCTTTGTAAGTACTTTCTATAATTTTTATCAATGCATTAGGTACGTTTATTTTCCTCAAGCATTTCCCTATAATATGTCTTTCTATCGTGTCAAATGCTGCTCTTATATCTATGAATGCTAATACTAGTTTTTCCCCCGTATCTATGCTTCTTTCTATTAGGTTTCTAATGATATATATGTTGTCATTTGTCTGTCTTCCCGGTCTATATGCTGTTTGTTCTTCTCCCAATACCATTTCTACTTGTCTCAGTCTCTTCTCTATTATTTTTTTATATATTTTAAAGCATACCGATGACAGACATATTGCTCTATAGTTGTCGCAGTTTACATGTTTTCCTTTTTTGTATATTGGCACGATGATATTGTTCTGCCAGTCTTTAGGGATTGTTTGTTTTTCCCACACCTCTTTATATATTTTCCATAGCCAGTTTATTCCTTCTTCTTCCATGTATTTTACCATTTCCGGTTCAATTTCATCATCTCCACCTGCCTTGCCTATTTTTATATTTAATAATCCTTCTATTACTTCTTCTCTACTTATTTGCTCTGGCTCTGTTTTTTTCGCCTTCATTGATTATATTGTCTTCCTTTATCACTTCGGTATCAAATTTTTTCTCATAATATTCTTTCCATACCTTAGCTATTTGTTCTGGGCTTATTTGTATTTGGTTTGAAGTATCTCTTACTGCGTTTATTTCCTTTCGTTTTCCCTGCCTTATGTGTCGTATTGTCGTGCAAAAGTTTCTATTATTTGTTATATGTTCTTCCTGAAGTTCTTCTCCAAATTCTTTCCATGTTTTTGCTTTTGCTTGTGTGACTGTCTTTTTTGCCAATCGTCTCTGCCTATAGTATTTTTCTTTATCTTCTTCTAATCCCGTTTCGATGTATTTTTTCCATGCTATTTTCTTCTTTTTTATTTCTGTCTTCACTTCTTTATTCCACCATCTTGTCCTTTTCAACTGTTTATTATATTTTTGATTCCACACACTTCAGTTGCTGTTGTCTTTAATACTTCACTGTATGTATTCCATCTTTCTTCCATTGTCCATGTTTCTTTTTGGCACTCTATTTGTCTCAGTCTTTTGTTAGTTTCCTCCGTGTAAAATTCTCGCACACGGAAAACCAAATCAAGATGCTGAAATTAAACGAAGAACACAACTGGCATGGGGCGCTTTCGGCAAACTAGCATATAATATCTTGAAAAACACCTCCATTCCTGTAAACTTAAAGAAAAAGGTGTATAAAACATGCATACTACCAGCTTGTACCTACGGCTTAGAGACAGGAGCCCTTACCAAAAAATCTAATAAAAAATAAGAAACAACGAAAAGAGCAATGGAACGAATCATGCTTGGAATATCACTGAGTGACAAGATTAGAAACACCGAGATAAGACGTAGAACAAAGATCAGGGATATTGTGGAAGAAATTACAAAAATTAAATGACGCTGGGCAGGTCACGTATCCTGATATAATGACAACAGGTGGACACGGAGAATTCTAGAATGCAGACCATAGACGACAACAAGAAGCATGGGAAGACCTCAAAAAAGATGGGTAGATGACATAAGAGCAATGGCAGGCAAACAATGAATTAGATTGGCGCAAGATAGAGAAAGATGGAAGCAATTGGGAGATACCTACATTCAGTAGTGGATGGAAAATAGTTGACGAAGAGAATAAAAATAAACAATTTTCCTTTGATTTACTAAATAATAAAAAGGGATAGTTTTGATGTGATATATGTTGAAACAAAAGAAATTTTAAAAACTTCAGTAGCTAGTATTCCCTTTTCTGGCAGCGATAACAGCTTTACAATGCCGAGACATGTTTTGGATCAGATTTTGCATCACACTCTATGGAAGATTGTTCCATTCATGCACCAATATGTCGCGAAGCTCCCTTAAATTTCTGGGTACCAGCACATGACTTCGTAAAGGTCTCTTTATCTCTTAAAAAAAATCGTGTGATTTGAACCTCGTCAAGATACTCAATAATTATCCAAAAAGTATGGGGCAGTGCATTATCATAGGTAAATGTTGCGTCGTCTCCAAAAATAACTATAAAGATAGGTGCTCTAAAATTTGTGTCAGGTACCTATGCGCAGTCAATATCTCATTCTCGATAAGATCTATATTAGCGTCAAACGATATACCTCCCCATGCCATAATTGACCCTCCAATAAATTAAAGTCGGTCGGCAAGTCATGCTTTAGCATCTCTCTCGCCTGGACGTCGCCAGATTCTTACACGTTTGTTTAAGCCCGTAAGGCAGAATCTCGATTCATCGAAAACAAAACACGGCTCCAATCGTGTTTTGCCCAAGCGAAGAAGTCTGGTGCGAAAATCAATCTGGCAATCGATGTTCACGGGAAAGCGGTAGTCCAGTTACTCTAGTCCGAGAAGATAAACCAGCAGCATAAAGTGAGCTGCTAATTGTCCATTTACTTACGTTTGTATTTCTCACTTTCTGCAGATAATTTCGAAGAGAAACTGTCGTGACAGTTCGTCTTCTTAAAGCACTGGAAATTGTGTAATTCTGCCTCGACCTGAACCAGGTCTTCGAGTAAGCAGATCGGAATCTTCGTTCCGTCGCTATACTCGTTGCTTACTTAAAAGACTTACACCAATGTTTTTTGCAGTTTCGGGCTGACCGTTACCATGTTCTAACGCTGCCACAATTTTTGCCACCACAACGAAAATTATGATCATTGCAATATACTGACAGTGGTAACACTATACAAAAAAATCATGAATGTGTTGCTTGTGTGAGTCCATTTCAAATAGGTAAAAGAAATAAAATAAGACTTACTCACAATCAGTTTACTTTTACCAGTCGTTTTAGTAGTAAAATTAAACTGATTGGGAGTAAGTCTTATTTTATTTCTTTTAACTACACAAACAATTTACAATTGACGTTAAAACTTATCATTATCATCTTTGGCTGAACAATCCTCTGTGGATTCTGGCCTGCTCTAAGATTAGTCGCCATTCTGTGCGGTTTCTGACCATCTTCTGATCTCTAGCATCAATATCCCCGTTAAAACTACAAAAATAAAAATTATTCTAATAATGGCTTTTAGAAATTATGGTGAGCACTTCTTATTTCTAACGCTTATCGAAACATCAACAACATCCATCTAGCAATCCATTAGTAAACTACGTTACAACCGAAAATAGTATAAAAATAATAATAATTTCTAATATATATATATATATATATATATATATATATATATATATATATATATATATATCATCATCCAGCCTTCTTGGTCCAAATTTGAACATGGGCCTCCCCTAATTTATTTCAGTCCTGTAGGTCTTGAGCTTTGATCATGGATGAAATCATCAAAACCGTTAACAAAGGAAGAGGATACAGAATGGAAAACAAAGAAATTAAAGTACTTTGATACGCAGACGACGCAATATTGATAGCCCAAGATGAAGATAATCTGCAAAGACTGGTCCACAGATTTAACAAAAGATTAAAAGAATTTAATATGACTATCTCATCTCAAAATACTAAAACAATAGTAGTCAACAAAGAACCAACCAGATGTAAAATAGAAATTGATGGCATCAGTATTGAACAAGTAATGGAAATAAAATACCTGGGAATTACACTGTCTAGCTATGGAAACCTGGACAAAGAAGTGAGAGATCTAGTACAAAAAGCAAATAGACTGGCAGGATGCCTTAATAACACTATATGCCAAAACAGACACATTGACACTGAGATGAAGTCAAGAATTAAGTATTAAAGTAAGACCAATAATGACATACGCCTCAGAAACAAGACCCGACACAGCCACAACGCAAAGGCTACTAGAAACGGCAGAGATGAGAGTACTGAGAAGAATTACAGGAAATACGCTGAG
This sequence comes from Diabrotica undecimpunctata, assembly GCF_040954645.1. Taxonomy (NCBI): domain Eukaryota; kingdom Metazoa; phylum Arthropoda; class Insecta; order Coleoptera; family Chrysomelidae; genus Diabrotica; species Diabrotica undecimpunctata. The sequence continues at coordinate 167,066,157 of NC_092803.1, forward strand.
AGATCGAAAGAGAAGTGAAGACATTAGAAGAAAACGAAACGTACAGTGTATAAATGAATGAACACAAAATAGAAAAAAAGAATGGAATAACCACATAAGCAGAATGGAGAAGACAGAAGTATCGGACGGTCGCGCAAAAGATGGAGTGACAACCTTTCATAGAGGTATTATTCCGCCAATGAACAAGCAGAATTGCTTATAAAGAGGAAGATGATGAAGAAGAAGAACGTCTTGAGCTTCCTACAGCAAATTGTCAGCGATTCTTTTGACGTCTTCTGTCCATCTTATAGGTATTCCACTTTTAGGTCTTCTGTTTCCACTTAATATCCACACTATAATTTTTTATATCCACAGCCCGTCATTCATTCTGACCACATGGCCCGCCCAGTACCACTGCAACCATGCTATGCTCTCTATCGCATCTGTGACTCCTGTCCTTTTTCTTATTTGTTCGTTTCTAACCCTGTCTCTGGGAGTCCCTTTAAGTAAGGATCGTTTCATTTTTCTTTGGGTTATTCTGAGTTTGATCGCTGTGGCCTGGATTAAGATTAAATCTGGCTATATGACTTAGATATAGCTCCATATGCGATCCATGCTAAAGTGATTCTTCTTTGCAGTTCAGAGGTTTGATGGACCCTGGTAATTTGGATTTCATGACCTTAGTATTTATATTTATAGACTAATGCTATTTCGTTGCAACCGACTTTTGTATTTTCGCTTAATACCAGATTTGTCATGTGTTGTGTCTTTCCATAATTGATGTTCAAAGTAACTTCCTTACATACGGCATCTAACTCAGTAAACATAGTTCCAATCTCTTTTAAGTTATCTGTTATCGGAACTATGCCGTCCGCAAATCGTATGTGGAACAGCATTTTGCCATCGACATGTTCCAGAACCACCGTAAAGAGTGTGGAAGATAACTGTCTCCTTATCTGATTCCTCTTTTAATTTTTACACATTTTGTATCTTTGTGTAATCTTACGGTCATGGTTTCATTACCGTATATGTTTTCGATCAGTTTGTAGTACCGATAATCTATACGACTTTCCTCCAACACTCCCATTATGCTATTAATTTCTATTGTATCGCTTTTATATATAAGAAATCCACAAAAAAAGTAAAATTCTTGTAGTTGGCTGTATACCATAAATCATCAAAGTTTTATTTAAAAATACCTTATAAAAGGTGTATAATTAAAAATACCCTTTCGGGCTACATCACAATAAGTTTTCGGATTAAAAACTTCATCATCAGTGTAATTAATATTACACCGATGGAAGTAACTACCTGGAAAAAGTATTACCACTTTAGTGAACAATGTGGTTAAATACACACCAGGTATACATGAGTGAAGCCACTAAATATCCGGGTAAAAACCCTTAAAAGTTACAAAATTGTTTTGTGTTACAATATTGTTAAAAATATACAGGATATCTGTTAAATACTTAACACCACAACATATTTTTAACAATCATGTAACACAAAACAAGTTTTGTAACTTTTTAAGGGTTTTTACCCAGATATTTAGTGCCTTGACTCATGTGTACCTGGTAAGTATTTAACCACATGGTTTTTTTAAACTTTATGATTGCTTTCACTAAAGCGGTAACACTTATTCCAGGTAATATTACACTGAAGATGTACTTTTTAGTCCGAAAACGTTCTGTGATGCAACCCGAAAGGGTATTTTTAATTATACACCTTTAAATAAAACTTTTAAATAGAAATATACCATAAATATTTGCACAACACAAATACGGCAACCAATGAGACTAAAAGTTGAATCTTCTGTCACGTTTCGGGGTCATTTTGAACATGTTTTTGAGCTTTGCGACTATTTAAAATTCTATTAGTGGTCTACTTTCTGTTATTGTTCTGGTTTAATGTTATTGTATTAGATAGTTCTTTTACGGGTACCCGTATTTTAAAAAATACGGATCAAGATGTTTTATTTTTGCATAAAAACGGCGACTCGTATGAAAAAAATGATGAAAGATTTGTTGTCATAAATTAAAGGAAGAATTTTCAAAAATGATTTTTATTTTAAAATATCTCAATGGCGTACCATTTTTTTCTTTAAAAAGAATATAAAATTCTTAGTTATTTGGCAAAAACGAGCAACAACCACCTCTTAAAACCCACCAAATTATATTTGCACATCTTAACCACTTTCAGAAAATAAATAAATTGTCAGTTTGTAACAAAAATTTCAACGCCCATATCTGAAACAAAACTTAGGTTTTTGCATTTATTTTAACACCCTGTATATTATACAAATGCGTATTGTTCAGATAGACTAAAAATCGACACTTTTAACCTCTGTAACTCAGAAATAATTGTTTTCTGTGTCTTGGGGTAAGAACTTTTGATTAGCATGACCAAAGCTCTATCTACCTCTCTGTAGAGTTTCAGTCAATTTAACTGAAACCACTTTTACAGAAAACAAGTACCGGTGTAGTTTGTATTTTATTAAATGTTTTGACCAAAAGAACAAAGTCGTTAGAAATCTAATGTTCTTAAAAAACTCCGGACAATTACATAATAGCAAACATTGAAATAAGATTAGGGAAACAGTACCTACAGAGTGATATTGAATCAAAAATAGCAAATTCACAGACTTTGGACAAGTTAAAAGAATATCAAAAATAAATACTGATACATATCCTAATGTATACGGACGAAAAGTAATGCTTTGGCAAAAGAAATTGGATAAACTACTTAACCGAAATACGACACGGAATACCAAATACCATTGCTTCCAAATTTCAATGTTGTAAGGATAGTCGGCAACAGTCTTTCAGGAAATAATACAATAAACAGAAAAACCGCAATATGTTTGGTTTTAAATATTTTATCATAGAATGGGAATAATAACACATGTTTATAATATTGGTATTGGCAGAATAAATTTTTAACAAAGCAGTCAACCTTTAAGTATGTTCAAAATTAATCAATATGCCAATAAATTCTGATATTTATAATACACTTAATGCTTATCAGTTAATGCGAGGGAAGTATAATATTGGTTTATCTAATCTTATCTCTAAATTTTTAGACACGCTGTCTCGGCTCATTTAGCTAAAACTTCTATATAATGATAACTCTAAAATTTTGATTCTATTCTTTGATCTTCAATTCTGTCTCGTTTTTTACATCGATTATTTCGAGAGATTATCTTATAAGTCCCCCCACATCATCAATCGTTTTGATGTCCCAATCGGATCTGTCTAGCTGTATCCGTTATTTGCTTACCATCTGTTTGTTTACCGTTGCCACAAATTGCTTTTATTGTGTTCTTTATGTTCCCATATTCAACCAAAATGATAACAAATAAATTAAATAAAATTATAACACTAGCAGAAGAACAACAAGGTTTTAGGCTCTATTTATAATGAGGCAAGTGCAAGAGAAATCATTAGAATACAAAAAAACCAGCATATCTATGTTTCGTGGACCTTACAAAGGCATTTGACCGAGTCAAATGAAAAGATGTTATCCACTTACTGTATGCAGGAGAGATACCTCTAGGAATAATCAAAACGATCGAAAATATCTACCAAAACAACACAATAAAAGTAAAAGTAGAAGAAGAACTGACCGACCACATTGAAGCTGGCAATGGGACAAGATAGGGGGATTCCCTGAGTCCTCTATTATTCAACCTGATTACGGACGAAATAATAAAAAAAGTAAGAACTAAAAAAGGCTACCAGATGGGAGAAAAACAACTTTAAATAATCTGCTATGAAGACGACGCAATACGTCTCTCTAAAAGTGAAGATGATTTAAAATGTATGCTGCACCAATTTAATATAACCGCCAGAAAATTTAACATGTTAACTTCCTAAAAAAAGACAAAATGCATGCAAAAGATGTAAATTGGAGAAGGTTAGATAATAGAGCAAGTGATGGAGTTTAAATATCTAGGCATAACTTTATCTAGCTACGAAAAGCTCGAAACCGAAGTGGAAGATACAGTCAATAGAGCAAACAGAGCCGCAGGCTACCTAAATGAAACAATATGGAGAAATAAAAATGTCGGAAAAAAAAAACGAAATGCAGAATTTACAAAACAGTCATCAGACCAATAATGACATACACGGCAGAAACAAGACCTGACATAGAGAGGAGAGAACGGAAGAACCAGCAGAGATGAAAACACTATGCGACAGAGCTAGAAGTACAGATATACGAAGTAGATGCAAGGTGGAGAACATCAAAAACTGGGTAAGAAATAGAATAGTAAAATGGAACGATCATATAAGCCTAATGACATCAAATAGAGTAGTAAAGACGGCAAGAGACGGTTCCCCAATAGGAAGACGATCAGTAGGAAGACCGTGAAAACGATGGAACCACAACTTACTGGAACAAATAAACTGAAGGAAATTATAATTAATACTAGTAAAAGAACAAGATTTTAGATTAGAAAAATCGACGCTTTTAAATATAACGAAATATTTTTAATGAGGTAAATGCAAGAGAAATCACTAGAATACTACAAACCAGTGTATTTATGTTTTGTGGACCTGAAGAAGATATTTGACAGATTAAAATTAAAGGACGTTATTATAAAACGAAAAAGACAGCAAAGATTTGATTTCACGTACAAAGCGTCTATGTATCTGTTGATACGTATTTCGACTTAATAAGTCTCATCAGAACAGTTATCCATGGGCGTTCTAAACGTGAAAAATGAATATTTTCTGTCTTTCAAGAAGCAACAATAAAATGGCTTCATTATGGACGCAATAGCGACATCTGATAGAAAAATCGGTAAGATAGTTTCGAAACAAATTCAGATTTCTGCTTTAATCTGAACCTTCTAAAAATGCAAGGTATAACAGACGTTGATAAAGATGTTAATAGAGACTTGGGGAATCTAAAATTTGCATTCTACGACATGTCTATCAACTAAGCAGAAATCCTTAACGATCCTTAACTATCTTACCGACGTTATTATAGTTTATGCTATAAACTAATTTTCTGTCGAGATTGGCATTCCTGATATTAACGGTTATTTGTACTTCCTATTGGTTGCTATTTTAATTTGTTTATAATTTACCAAGATTCAAATCTTTTTTTAAATAATTCTTTCAAATATTTTTTTTAATTCAAAAAAAAAAGAACAAAACATTTATTAGCTCTAAAAATTTTTAATTCTAATATTTTAATGTTTTTTAAATTCGTTTTGCAGCAATTTCACAAACCTAATTTTATCTGGCGAGTTACTACTTTTTGCAACTATAAAAATCGAACGACGATTTTTAGGGGCTAATTATAATATATAGTCTGAAACTTTAGCATGTAACCTAATAATTTCTGTATACCTTGATTCGATACTAAAGTTAAATATTATTTTATCTATCATAGAGTCACTATCTTATTATAGTACTAAAGTATTAATACTAGCTCGTTTAAAGAACTTTCAGTTCGTACTAAATTTTAAACAAGTGACATTTCTTGAACGTATTGGACTAACTTTGATAAATAATTGGCAAACTTTTAATTAGTTAATTTGAATATAAGTTAATCGATTAATCTTGTAAACCGTACTTCTTTAAACAGTTAAAATTTGCTCTACTTTGAGAATTAATTAACAATGACGATAAACTATTTTAAAGGAAGTTTGTTTTCTTTTTTGGGTGACCATTTATTATAATACAAGATCCCACTGCAGGATCACTACGTTCATAAGGTAGTTAGTCAAAATCACATTTTTACATACATTTAAAATTAGGAGAATGCATTATTAATAGGTCGCCAGTCAAAAAGTGGGCCCAAATCTTTTTAATTCAATTAATAGTAATGAATTGTCAACAAAAATTTTTGAAATAAATACGCTGCTCATGACACATAAGCATGTTTTTTTATATCAAATTAAAGCTAATTATTTTCTTAATGTGATGATATAAGGTTGCCTGACAAAAATGATCACGAAATAGGGTTGCCAACTGTTCAAAACGCGAGGTATCAAAGATAAAATAAAACAAAGTTAGCGCGCAATGACACAAGTTTGACAAATGATATATGTATATATCTATATCTATCGACTCATATTTTAAGGATTCACATAACTGACACAGTTATGTGAATCCTTAAAATAGTTTATCACAAACAGTTTTTTTTATGGACCATTTTTTTTTTATTTTCTTTTTTAATGATTTATCATTAAAGAATAAATAAAGTCCTTAATTGTCACCATTCTATTACTAACTTCTTTTTTTAATAGCCATATTAGTGTCACATGGTAAGTTGCCATACTTCTCCGGAATGGCTTGATCGAGTTGATCTGCGCCAAGTGATAATCGACGCTGTTCAACCCGGAAGCCTGTTGAGTAAAGTATTAATTTTTGTAATATCATTAACCTTAGTATATATAAAGTTTATATATATATATATATATATATATATATATATATATATATATATATATATTAATGTGATATTAAAAGTCAGAGATGCGCCAAGCAATTAATTAGCTAATTAATTAATTAATTAAACTTATTTAAATGATGCAATTATGATTTTATCACACTATTTAATTCTCTTATCTCAGGGTTATATTCGTGCTTCAATATCTATACTTTGTATATGATAGGTAAGGTCTGAGGAATACCGGAATAATAATATATGATACAAAATTTTATATTGAAATAAAATTCACACTCAAATATCTTAAACAAAAAATATCTCATACAATGATTATCAAAATTTTGTTCTACGTACGTGAACCTTCAAACATTAATGTTATATACTACATAAATTAAAATCTCAAATCAAAATTGTTGTTCTATATCTCCTGATAAATATTTCTATCCTTTCTGAAGCAATAAGAAAAAACTTGTTGATAAAAAAATATTGACGAATGGAAAATAATTATGTCTCTGATGATGAGTTGTCCAAATCCTTGTTCCTTGTAGCCTACACTATCGATTCTTAGCAGTTCCCTAGTTAATCAGCAATCTTACAACAAATTATTGCGAGCCTCTCGTCTTCAATGATCTCCTTCAGATGCACGTGTCGTTTAACAGATGCCAATCTCTTCTCCTCTCGATAAACTGAATCTCTCGTTCCGGCCTGAACAGTGACTCTTGATGTGTGTCAGGATACACTTAGTCCACGAAAACTCACAAACATTCACTTCTAATGCTTAATATCACTTGGGAACCGCCAAAGAACAACGACTGTTCGCCTTGCACCCTTGGAAAACAACTGATAATCTTTTTTTTCCTCTAAAATCTAGCTAAACTCTCATTCATCTATCTCTCCTATCTTTTTTTTACTCTTTGCCAATCAAAGTTCGTCATATATATCCCCATTTAGATAACAAACAACAATTTTACCTACAATTATAAATTTCCTACAAACTATTAACATTCTAATCAGTTTCTACAAATTCTTAAGAACTAACGGAGAAATATAATTTCTAAATTCTACCCTATTGTCTTTATTCACTGTACAAGTCCATTTGGAAAACCCGGTCGTATTGTTCAATTCACTACGTTCACTCAAATATATTTTACAAAGAAAATAATTTATGCATATCTTAAATTTTGTTTACTACAGGTAATCCAAAGATAATGGACTTTCATTTCTTTGAAATATCTTTCATAGTTTATCAGTTGAAATATTTTGAATTATTATATTTTATCAGAGAAATTTTTTATGAGAAATCAAGAACGTTACGGCATTCTCCAGCTGATTCTCCAAGGGAAAGTAAATGGTAAGAGAGGACCGGGAAGAAGACGCATTTCCTGGCTTCAAAATTTACGAAAGTGGTATAACACGACTACCGCTGAACTGTTCCGCGCTGCAATAAATAAAGTAAAGATAGCCGTGATGATCCCCAACATCCGGAACGTATAGGCACTTTAAGAAGAAGAAGAAGAAGATATTTTATAATTTGAAATATATTAAGAGCAAATTAATATTATTTTTAATTTTACATAGCATAACAACTCTCCAGGATATCTTGAAAATTTATTTAGATGATCTATTTAGCAATTTTAATTTTATCTTTGGCGGATAAAATGAATCATAACAATATATTAAACCTAGAGCTGAGATTAATACTATTATAAAAATTAATATTAAACTCACCAGTGTTCCGGGTTGAACCGCGTTGATTTCCATTGCGCCGAGCTTTCGACATCCTCTCTGATGTCTTCTTCAGGGCTTCTGAGGTATCTGTCTCCCAAGCCCCCACACACTACTGCACTGATCACATTCACAAGCATTCTTGGAACGTGTCAACCCGCCTTAAGAACATAAACAAGGCAATAAAAATGACGCTAAAAACGATAAAGACAAAGCTGATATATTTGGCAAGCAGCTTCAATGTGTCAGTACCTACTATCTGTCAGTTTATAGTTTAACTGACCATAACCTTACATTGTTTTAAATTTGTTTGGAAATTTCTTGTTCCTCTGTGGACGTGTTGGTTGATAATTATATAAATTCATGAAAAAGCTTTACGAAAAAGTTTCTTCTAATTTTTGAAGTTAGTAGTGTGTTAATATAATTACGATATTTTAATTTTTAAAATGAATAATATTGTCTGCATTCTCGTATCGAAGCACACACTGTATAATAAATTGTTTTTATTTCTAATTATTTAACAAATTTATACTTGTACAAAAACCAAAGCAGTTCTGATGAAATATTCGAGGAATATTATCTTTATGTTATTATTGCTGGTCAATAAATTACCATTTAAAAGTTAAATACAGCGCCATTTATTTAAGTTCAAAGGATTGGCCTAGTTAGAAAACAGAAGCGGAGTAGACTTATACGATCCGCTAAGATCAGCTGGATGTTTAACCCAGTTTCCAGATCAAGGTCTATTTCGTTGTTTGAGAAAGTAACATAGATGGCGTGAATTACGTCATTTGAAACAAGGACCAAAATGATTTTAAAGAGTTTATGTAACATTAAACTGTTTTAAATCATTAATAAATTTAAAATACGATGACATTATTAGGTATATTAGCATATTTACACTTAAGGGCTTGTAATCAAATATATTGGTATACAACGTTTATTTACTAATTTACATTATTATATTAAGAGTTATATGTAAACATAGTTAAAGCCTCCACGTTTTGAATCATTTTACTGTAAGGTGGAGGTCGCAATTGCCTTGTCTTAACAACATCTTAACTCTTACTGGATCTAAAATATAGATAAATAAAAAAATACCCAAATGGAACAGTAGCATTTGTTCTTCATAGGAAATGGATGTTACTACTTTATAAAACGATTTTTTTAAAGTGTGGTACATTTTATGGATCAGAAGTTCTTTTGCTAAAAAGCATAAATATATAATGATAAATCAATATTTATATTATGTTGAACAAAGAACATTAAAATTATTATTTTTTTTTTATTTAAAGGCAGCCGCATCAACCATATTGGTTATTAGCGGATGGATTTAATGTAAACAATAATGATTACAAATAACAAATAAATAACATACTTATATGTGGTTCAATATGTTACAGTCTCTTAAAAATTTCACAATATTTTCACTGGTACACTCACTAAAAATATCTCTTATAACTGATGGAATTTTATTAGTAAGTCTTTCAGCACTATATTTGGGACACTCCGTTAATACGTGTTTTACTGTTAACGGCACGTCACTACTCGTACATCTTGGTTGAGGTTCCTTCTTCATGAGATATTCATGTGTGAGTTTGCTGTGTCCTAATCGGAGTCTGGTTAATACAACATGAAGTAAACGGCTAGGGACGTTGTTATTCCATTGTCCAAAATTTGGTTTAATTTCTTTTAACTTTGAGGATTTTTCTTCCCAACATTTAGTCCAATTACATATCATCTTTTGTTTAAAGTACGGATTGAGATCTTCAGCTAATGGTTTTATTATCGGTCTGATATTTAGGGAATTTGCTATTTCTCGAGCATTTTTATCAGCTAGTTCGTTTCCTTTAATGCCTATATGTGATGGTACCCACACGAAGACCAATGTTTTGTTTTCCAGCTGCTGCATCTTGTTTTTAATTCATTTAGCAATCGGGTTGCAGGTGTACATTTTGACAGTATATGGAGGGAATTGATTGAGTCAGTAATAATAAGGAATTTATCTGGTTTGGCTGTTTGTATGTGATTTAGAGCTCTGTATACTGCGTACATTTCTCCAGTTATCACAGTGGATTCTGTGGGCAATTTGAAACTTTTTATTATGTCTCTTATAACAAATGATGATCCTACATCAGAAGTTGTTTTAGAGGCATCTGTGTAAACTTGGATATATTCAGAGAAAGAAGAAAGTATTCTATTATAATTGCTTATAAATATTTGTGTATTAATTTAAGATTTATGATATGATGATAGTTATAAATTTAAAGTAGGCAAAGGTGTTAACCAGGGAGGTGGCTTGTTTACGTTTGCTGAATTTGTTGAGGGAAAGTTAAAAATTTCAATGTTTAAAAGTTTAAAATGTTTTTGATCCAAAATTTAAATAAGTAGTAAATGTGTTGATATTTGATAACCATGACTGAGTAAGAAAAGGGTTGTCAGGTTGTAGTAATGATTGTTTTGAAGCGTAAGTAATCGACAAATATGTTAATAACACTTACTTACTTACTCCGTGGCATTACAACTTTTAGTGGGTTTTAGCCGACTCGATAACATGCCTCCACTGTTTTCTGTCTTGAGCAACCTCCATCCAATTCTCCACGCCCATAGTGCTTAGGTCTCCTGCTATATTATCTCGCCACCGGAGACGAGGGCGTCCGCGTGGTCTCCTTCCATTTGGGACTTCCTCCCACACAAGTCTTACTGTTCGTTCGTCAGAATGTCTTCTGAGGTGTCCTGCCCATTGGAGTCTTCTGGACTTTATTTCTTTTATGATGTTGGCGTCTGGGTAAAGTTCTTCGAGCTCTTTGTTAGTTCTTATCCTATATTGTCCTGATGCTTCATCCAGCACAGGGCCAAAGATCTTCCTTGGTATTTTTCTTTCCCAAACACATAGTCTCTCTTCGTTGTTTGTTAATTGTTTCTATTTTATAAGGATTTGGAGGGCAAAAGAACATCTGTTGCCGGCCTGGATCCTGTTGTTTATTTCTTGTGATCCGTTATTGTCTTCAGTTATTGTTATTCCAAGATACTTGAATTCTCTAACGCGCTCAAAGTTAAAGTAATGGATGGTGATGTTCTGACCGATTCTGTCTCTGCTTTGGTTATTGCGGCTCATATACATATATTTCGTCTTGTTTTCGTTGATTTGGAGCCACATATTCTCTGCTTCCTTCTCGAACCTCAAGAAAGTCTCCTTCATACTTAATCGTGTGTTTCCTATTAGATCGATATCGTCTGCAAATGCCAGTAGTAGTATTAATAATAGTGTTAATAAAATCATTGGGTGCACAAGCCCAAATATACAATCAATACCTATATTGAGTCATAATGTCAACCCAAATTAGGGGGAAGGTATTTAATGTATATAATAGTTATGTAAGAACGCAGCAAGGGGCTGCGTGACATGCATAACATGGCTAACTTCAGGCCAGTCAACATAGGATGAAAAACTTGTCATAGATTGACTGAATTTTGAAGATATTTGATAATATATTGTAAAACATTGTAAAATATAAGTTTACTTAGTAGGTATATGTATATGATTGTTTGACTTGTAAATCCATAAAGTTTGAAACATATAATATAAAATATGATTTGTATAAGTAACTAGTATGACCTAGTTTTTTGACCCACGAGTTTTTAAAACTTGAAAACTCCTATGGCTTCCCACGGGATGTCAAACAAATAGAAATTCTTGTATTACCATTTTAATAGGATTACTGTATGTTAGAGGCTTTTAAAATGTTTTTCCGTAGGAAAACTTTTAAAATTTGGACGGTGTCTGTTATGATAAAAAGGGTGCTGATATCGAAGGATCAAATTTCAACACTATACGTTGTTCTACAGAACCCTCGAGTGGATGCCGAATTTTATACACAAAGTGTAAAAGTGTGACCCTTTTTTTAAACATAATTGTGTGTATAGAGGTAAAAGGTATTTTGACTTATTTATAATGTTTAAAAAAACTTTACACTTTATACATAAAATTCGGCATCCACTAGAGAGTTCTATCGATCACCGTTTGGTGTTGAAATTTCGTAAATATATATTTACAGTAGCTTTGCATACAGTAGCTTAACTACAGGATGAATAAATGCAACTATCAAAAATTCTAAACAAATAGATTAATCTTTTGTATGAATCCCCATTAGTCATGTATCGAAGGGAATGAAGGCAAGTTATGTTGATGCAGGAATTGGTTCTGTCATATTGATCGTTTATTTCGTAATTAATGGGCTAACTTTATTCAGAAGAAATTCAAAATTACTTAAGGACATTCTAGTAGCTAACGTTTTTGAATAAAATATCATCTAATTTACAACACAATGAGGTTTGCTTCTCTTTGGTAAAAGAATTCGGACATAGATATGCCTATTCCTTTTGTATCTTTTTTGAATTTGACTCATTATAACAAAAACGCTACAAACCGCCGCTGCAAAAAAAGTCGTCCATGGCGAGCTCAGTTTTTCAAATGAATTGCTCGCTTATGTATGAAAGTATGGCCTAGTTTCTTCGAGTTATTCCTTATAGCTCCATAATGTAGTAGCTAAACATTTTGCCAAATCTATGCGTGTGGCCGTTGCCGTAAATTACTTGATATTTGGTCACGTCGCAATTGACCTTCATTTCTTATAATTGAGCAATTTTTGTTGTCCATGTAAGCACACCTTAACTCTCCGAACTGGGCAACAGATTCATTGTTCGTTGTCGTTTACCTTCAGATAATTCTTTATAGATGCAGACCCAAGTCACGAAGCAAAATTAGACAAGTTATGATCTGTGACGTTTTCGGTGTTGATTGGTGTTGATTGCCAGTGTGTGTGACTCAAAAACAAGAAACGTCTCAACCCTAAAGTAATCACTAAGGTACTGTGGTGACAGAATGAAAGAACTGGGGGCAACAGTATCACGAAGGGTACCTTTGTGGAACAGGGCGAAACCCCATTGTGTATAGCCTTACTGTATACGGGGCTCTGCAGGAGCGGACCACCCATTCCCTAGCTACTCGTGGAAATTAAATGTACACCAAACAACAAAAAAGAAACCAAGAGAAAAGTGGGTCAGGAACCACTTACGCAGACTTTTCATCAACACAGAGGAGGGGATAAATAGTAGGTAACCACTGACTTAAGCTCCTCAGCTTCAATACTCAGGGAGATGAAACCCATTGATCCTGACTGCAAACAAAAAACAGAGGGTAGCTAGCCTATGCACTATTGTCTGGGGGGATAACCAAAATCGAACTCAAAAAAGGGCCTTATTTTCTTCTTCTTCTTCTGGTTCCTATCCCTTTCGGACGTTGGAAATCATATTGGCAATCATGACCTTGCTCGCTGCGGCTCGAAACAGCTCCGTTGAGGTTTTCTTAAACCATGTTCTTAAATTCCGCAGCCATGATATTCTCCTTCTACCAGGTCCTCGCTTACCTTTGACTTTACCTTGCAATATAGACTGCAGCAGGGAGTAACGGTGCTGATTTCTCATAACGTGTCCCAGATATTGCAATTTTATGCGTTTGATCGTAAACACAATCTCTGGTTCCTTCTTCATTTTTTCTAGAACTTCCTTGTTCTTGATCCTTGCTGTCCATGATATTCTCAGCATTCTTCTATAAAGCCACATCTCAAATGCTTCAAGTTTTTTAATAGTGGTGTCTGTAAGCGTCCATGCCTCCGCCCCGTACAACAGCCCAGAGGAAACATAGCATCTCAAATGTCTCATTTTTGTATCTAGGGATATGCCTTATTTTAGATATCATGTAATAAAAGATCTGCCTCGAGCCATAATTTAAATGTTGATTAAAATTTCCAAAGTTTCAAGGAGACTTTTTAAATTAGCTATTTTTTCAATAAGAAAAACTTCTATGCTACTGCTAGAAAAAACTCACAGCTAGGAGTCACAGATATACACTTTGATAGAATACAAATATTTATACAAACATAAATCAATATTTTAAATTTTTACTGTGATTGATAATGTTTTTGTTTCCTCTATACACTTATGCGAAAGAATCTTAAGGACGTCTACTCCATAAACTTCAACAAAAACAATAGATTTTTCAGAAAAAATATTACGATGTGCGTAAAGCTAGAATCAGAAACAGGAAACGAATTATCCAATTGGCCTAAAAAGAAAACACATGTTGACATAAATGTCGAGGCCTTTGCATCGAAAGCAATAATAAGAACGTTAAGTGATATAAATGTGCAATACAAAACAGATGGTGTAATTGTTTGTAGTTACCGAATTAATTGCATAAAGCGATTGTGTATTTTTGCATTGTGTATTAAATAAAATTAACTTGATTTATTTATCATCGAACAACACTAATAAATATACCAACATCGAATTAAATAAAGCAATTTAAGAAAAAGTCAGACTAAATACAATAAAAATAATAATTGATTCACAAAACTTACTGTTTTTAACTGTGTTTAAGCTTCGTTATTATCAACGAGAAAATCTATTGTCGCGTTTACGCCAATGTCAGACATGAGACAATATATATTATATGCACCGACGTTACGCGACGGAGATTGCTGAGGAAGAAGAGGGAGAAAGATTATATTATGAAGATCTACAGGAAGTATGTGATAATTATGTCAGTACTAACTTCCAGGGAAAAGATATCCACCAAGAAACGTTTCAAATACCAGGAACCAACGAAGCCATTCAAATGGACCACGTTCAAATATCAAAACGATGTTAAAAACACATAACTAATATCAGACCGTATTGCAAAATCGAGACAGTGGCAAAAGAGACAAATAATCGACATGAATGTTGAAGCATTGAAAAATCCAACAAAGAAACAATAATATCAACATGCTCTTCAAATAAAAATTAACACAAGAATATAGAAAAGCAGTAAAGGCAAAAAGGCAAGCTGACTTTTTAAACGCAAACAGCCACTAACGCTGCTTATAGGAAAAACACAATCAGGCAACTAAATTGAAGATCCGCCGAATTGAAAATCTTTCCTCTCTAGTTGTTTTGTCATCAAAACGAAGACAATTAATCAAAAATTCATAGCGTTTTTGTGACATTGTTGCTCTGAAAATTGATATTCCAATTTGTTTTGACCATAAATCGGAGGTACTCAGGTAGCTAGTTTTTAGAACACCACTCATATATAAAAGACCGAATAATGCCAAAATCTCTTCTTTGCTTGTAACAATTGTAAAACTTGGAGATTGACTAAATTTAGTAGATTGTTTAGAGATTTCTTGGTTTGTGTATTGAGTAATATAGTTTATCATTGAGTCGCTGAAAAATAGTTTCCAAGCCAGAATCTCTTCTGGTGTATTTGAAGCGTGAGCTTCATTTTGAACTGTGCGAGTGTTCCTTGAGAAAAACGGAGTTTTATAGCACTTAAAACCATTTTTTCCATATACTACTTTGCTTTTTTGATCGCTATCTTGCTGCGAATCTTCACTCTCCTCTTCACTAACCTCTGGTACTGCTAGAATGGTATCAGAATGTTTAGTTTCACCAAGTTCTTTGTCTTCATCCTCGCTCAAACGTTAAGATTCTGTATTATTTAAAGGGACATTTTCATCACTCTCACCAGCCTCATAAGCACGCACAATTTCTTCTAACTCAGCCTGAGTCAACGCTTTGCTTGTTGAAGCCATTTACTTCTATATTCAAAATTATAACGGGAATTGTACTGTGGTGTCGTATGTGACACCGATAAATATGTTACAATAGCTATTAGCGCCCGATAAACTGTTACGGTTACAGTTGATTTGAAACTAAAAGAGGTAAAGGTACTGAGAATCTAAGCCTCCCCTCTCTAGGAACGTGCTGACTGCATCTAACCGAAACTATGCGGTGTCGCCGGCGACACCAGTGTACGTTTCTTGTACCATCTGATGCTTTTTCTTTCACAAGGGTAGTACTATAACAGTTGATCTTGATGATCAATTCTGGACATATACTTGTTATATTCTATAATAGCCATAGGTTTCCGAACTTCTTGCCTTTTTTGTTAATAAATACTCGAAATTCGTCTTTATATTGCCAAGTTATATACATTACCACGCGCTTGTCTTTACATTTATCCACATGTATGCCATCTTTGAATAAAGACACATTTTCTCCATTTTTAACTTCCTCTTCGAAACTTTCTTGTGGATTCTCTTGGATTCTAAGTTGGCCCTTAACGTCCCAGTGTTATATGTTTTTCTTTTAAGTAGGAACTAACAACTTTTGTTTTCTTGTGAAATTCAATATTTCAAGTCATTTGGAACTTATAAATTTTTCTATAAAAAAATTCTATACTAAAACAGTATAACCAAGAAAAACTATAATTTCAATCTAAAATTTTAACTGTCCTTAAAAATATAAAGTTTGTAAACGAAACCCAACTATGCACAATTATCCTTAAAACAATTCTTTGCCACGCCAAAATAAAAAGCACATTCCCACTATTAACGCCAGCAATCAACTAACCGATTTATGCAACAAGTACATACAAGCAGCCCCGTACGTGGTCGGTGGCACAGGCGAACACAGCCCTTGGCTTCATCGAATGTGTTAAGCACGACATTTACATTCAGAGAACACCAAGTATAAAAAATAATAAAACAAAAAATGCAAAAAAATATGTCTTAATATCTTCAACTCTTGGTCTGATATATTTGGTGGCCGAATACTGAGGATTACGAGTAGGCACCACTATATACTTATACTATATACCTACTTGACTGCTAAAGTGTACAATAAGTATGATCTCAAGCATAATTAAGCCCACCCCCACAATCTGCCACAGCTCCACCCAACCTGCGCAACAAACATGCCTCAGTTAAGGCCGTATGACACTATGCATTTTCTTGTATCATTTCTTATATCGTTTCTGATATAGAAAGGTATTTATGTTTTCTTGTATCGTTTCTTGCACGTACATTTGTGCTCTGTATGACACTATGCAAGTTCTTTTACCGGAAATTGTATGTGATTCGGCACATGATTGGTCGAAATTTTGACACATATAAAAATAGAACTGCAGTACCTGAGGACCCCAAGCCAGATACTTCTGATTATTTTTTAAAATACTGTGGTTCAAAAATGAAAGAAATTAAATGCCCCAATATTAAAACTAAATTGGAAACCACAATTTTTGAAGATATTCAACAGGCTGTAATGGAAGACAGAAATAATAAATAATCTGGTTGTAATAATTTATTTGTTTTTTTTTACAAATTATTTGTTTGAATGGCCTGCTCTTGAAATTCTACTCTCTTATTTGGAGATATAAAATAATCTTTAAACTCATCACGAATTTTTAAAGCCGTTATAGGTATATTGTTTTTACTAATACATCTCCTACTTTCAGTAGTTCCGATGCTATTTGATCCAATCCCTGTGATTTATTGTTTTTCAATTTGGCTACTGCTGTTCTAATCTTGGTTATTGTTGGTGGGCACTTTTCTCTGATGTCTGCTTGGTCTAATTGTATATCTAAGTTCTCCTCCAGCCGCCATTATGACAGAAGTTTTACGTTTTAGCGCACAAATTGGCGCATTTCTTGTACAAGAAACTGCAGGAAATGATACAAGAAAATGCATAGTGTCATACGGCCTTTAGAGAATACAACACAATCATTGATAGTCCGCAAATTCTAGTCTCACAATGATCTTCTCAATATCCAGACAAACTCATTCCAGTCTGGTTCAGGTTATCTATCCTGCAGTATATTCAAGCTCTTCATCAATCCAACTATGATATAGATACCCGAGGCCGAGTGGGATAGTAAAATACATCAATATTACCATAGCTCACTGTGCATTTCATGTTAAAGAAATGGACTTAATCGCCCACAAGAGTTGGTCAACATGAACAAACTGCGGAAGATGCGCTTACTTGTTTGACATAATATGGAGTAAACTTCCCCGTTCCTCGTGCTTTCTGTGGTTGCGAGATTTTGTGTCACTGATATGGCATAGGTCACACTATACTGCCCATATAGGTCACACATGTGGGACTCAAAATATTTTTTAATGGCAACCGAAAACCGAATCTAATATATACCTAAAGTGGAAGTTTATTTGAGACATAGAATTTTATGTATTACCTGTATACATAAATTATTGTTACGTAAAAATATGAGTCATAGTTTTTAACCTTTAAAACATGTTTTTATTCTAATATGTTGTAGAGATTACGAGAGGCCTCGATTTACCTGAGCGACCTTCCAGAACCAGTGCGAGGGAAATCCAGTTTGCCTTTACCGTTTCGCCATCGAAGGTTTTGGATTTTTCGAGATAACGGCACTGGTATATAATAACGGAACTTTATTTGGAAGGGACAGTTAATTCGGACGACGCGCTCGCGATAAAATGTTACGTTCGCTTTTTAATAAATTATGTATGTTTAGTGAAAATAAATAAATATCAGTCATTGTGCTTTTTAATGAATTAAGATAAGAACAAGACATTATAAATTAAAGACTTAACAATTAATAAATTCACAACAAAATGGTGTCAGAGTGAGATCGAACATAAATTAGACTTATAATAATAATACAAGTGAATATAAAATAATTGTGAAAATGGCTACGATTTATGAGCTGACAGTGACTAATTTAAGAAGACATCTCGAAGACAGAGAATTAGCTTCTACCGGAAAAAAGGCTGAGTTAGTCCAACGACTAAAGAACGCTTTGCTAGAAGAAGGACTAGATCCAGAGACTTATATATTTGAAGATGCTGTCATCTCGTCGATTTCGAAATTAGAGAACAAAGTTTCCGGCGACATCGCATCATTGGAGAACAAAGTATCCGGCAACATCGCTTCTTTAGAAAGCAAAGTTTCTAACGAGATTTCTTCTCTGGAAAGCAAAGTTTCTGCTAACATCTCTAAAGTCACTTCAGAGATATCTGCTCTTGACGATAGAGTGTCTTCGTTAAAAAACCAAGTTGCTGCCGATATGTTGGCCTTCGAAGAAAAGATTAAAGAGATGGAAAGGAAGATGGAGGAAACAGGGACAGCAGAGAGAGGAAACAATCCAATTACAGTGGAGACAAAAGAAGAAGAGACGAAATGTAAGTTGGAAACACGGCCGAAATTTGAAGGAAGTGGAGGTTCTGTCCATGTGAAAGTCCCAACTTTCGATGGAAAATCGTCATGGAACAACTACATGAAACAGTTCGAATCAGCCGCAAGAGCAAATGGATGGTCTGAAAAAGAAAAGGCGGTAAACCTGACTATCGCTCTTCGAGGAGATGCCTTAGATGTGCTTCAGACCATAGCAGTAGAGGAGACCGATGATTTCGAACAACTGAAGAAGAGGTTAAATATGCGATATGGCCACGAACATTTGGAGCATGTATATCAGTCGCAGCTTAAAAATCGTAGACAGAAGAAAGATGAGGCTCTTCAAGAATATGAGGTAGATATTGCCAGATTAGTACGATATGCTTATCCAACAGCTCCCGAAGACATGATGGAAAAATTGGCCGTTCAAACGTTTATTGATGGTCTTCGTGATCATGAAATGCAGAGAACACTACGATTAGCTCGTCACAAGACGCTGGTTGATGTCTTATCCGCCGCCCTCGAATACGAGTCAGCTACGCAGGCCTCTGGCGGGTACAGTAAAGTTAGGACTGTAAAAGAGGAAGGAGATGAAGATAAACTTGACCAGCTCGTTAATATGATGAAAAGCATGACATACAAGAAAACGAAGACCATCAGATGCTGGAATTGTGGCGAAATAGGACACGTACGAAGCTCCTGTAAGCACCCTAGGTACGACGCAAATCAAGAAACTCACCATCAGGAAAACTAGAACGGGTCAGCCTTAGGGGGGCAGCTTCGACCCAGAACTTTTCCAAAGACCCTCTCATACTAATAGCTTCTTTGAAATGTCGTGAAGATAGTGTATATGTAGATGGAGACATAAATGGTAAAAAGCATACGTTGTTGGTGGATACCGGAGCGACCAGAACCATTATACGCCCGACAGTTATAAACAGCCGAAAGAAACTGTTACCAACGAGGTTACGACTTCGGACCGCTACAGGTGAAAATGCCAACATTCATGGAGAAATCCAGGTACAATTGGGAATTGGAGCAGAAAAGTTCGTCCATACTGTTATAGTTGCTGACATCGAAGAGGATGTTATATTAGGAATGGACGTAATGAATATGCATGGATTCCAATTGGATTTTAAGAATAAGGTAATCAAAGTTGGCAACGAGGAGGTATTTCTCCATCCACATAATGACAACACTGTGCAAGCAGCCATTACAGAAGATACAGTCGTGCCTGCGAGAAGCGAAACGATCATAGTAGCGCGGCTACAGGGATTTGTGGACGAAGGGAGACCTGTTATGATGGAGCCTTGGAACCACGACGATGAGGTTGGCCGTGGAATCATAATTGGAAAGGAATTGGTGACTTCGGCTAAGGAAATTCCTGTGAGACTTATCAATGTCAACGACTACCCAGTGACCATAAAGAAAGAGACAAAAGTAGGAACTTGTGTACCTGTGACATCCATAATCCGTCAGGCGACAACATCTGATAATTCCAACGATAAATTCGACCAAATGGTTGCAGTTGCAGGACAGTCTCTAAATCAGATGGAGAAAAGGAAATTAAGGGAATTTCTTCGGCAGTATCGTGATATTTTCGTACCGAAAGGAGGAAAGACGGGAAGAACTACGGTTGTTAAGCATAAAATTGATACTGGTAATGCTAAGCCAATTCGTCAAACAGCTCGACGATTACCACAGGCGAAAAGAGAGGAAGCTGAAACGATTGTTCAGGAAATGAAGAAAGACGGGGTGATAGAACCTTCTACGAGCCCATGGGTCTCTCCGGTGGTCCTGGTTAAGAAGAAAGACGGAACGACGAGGTTCTGTGTGGATTACCGTTTGCTGAACAACGTTACCAAGAAAGATAGTTATCCTCTGCCTCGGATCGATGACACATTGGACACATTGGCTGGAAGTAAATTGTTTTCTACTTTAGATTTGAAGTCTGGATACTGGCAGGTAGAAATGGACCCAGTCGATAAAGAAAAGACAGCCTTCACCACAGGATCTGGATTGTGGCAATTCAACGTTATGCCATTTGGACTTTGTAATGCTCCTGCGACATTTGAGAGGCTTATGGAAAATGTGTTGAGAGGGTTATCTTGGAAAACATGCCTGGTTTATTTAGATGACATAATCGTCTTGGGGGAGACATTCGAAGATCATTTGAGGAATTTAGAAAACGTTTTTAATCGACTTAAAGCTGCCCAATTGATGCTAAACCCCAAGAAGTGCCAGCTATTTCAAGGTAAAGTCAATTATCTGGGTCATATAGTCAGTAAAGAAGGAGTGGCCGTGGATAAGGGAAAAATCGATTCCATTAAGGAATGGCCAAAACCAACTGACAAACATCAAGTGAGAAGTTTTCTTGGACTATGTACTTACTACCGGAGGTTTATTAAGAAGTTTGCAGATATCGCTAAGCCATTAACGCGACTTACAGAGGAAGCAAGAGAATACCGCTGGGATATAGACTGCCAAAATGCCTTTGAAACGTTGAAAAAGCATTTAATAACCGCACCAATTTTGGGGTATCCACTGCCAGAAGGAGAGTTCATCTTAGATACGGATGCAAGTAACGTGGGAATTGGAGGAGTGCTGTCTCAGATTCAAGGAGGACAGGAACGAGTCCTCGGATATTTTAGTAAAGTCCTTTCAAAACCTGAGCGGAATTATTGCGTCACGAGAAGAGAACTTCTAGCAGTAGTTAAATCAGTAGAGCACTTCTACCAATACCTCTATGGCAGAAAGTTTCTAATCCGAACCGACCATGCCGCCCTTAAGTGGTTGATGCAGTTTAAGAATCCAGAGGGTCAGATAGCCAGGTGGATCGAACGACTCCAAGAATACGATTTTAAGATTGAGCACCGGGCCGGAGTTAGCCACAGAAACGCTGATTCTCTTTCCAGAAGGCCATGCCCAGCAGAGTGTTCCCACTGCAACAAAACGGAATCCAAGGAAGCAGCAGTGCTAAGAACGACGATTGTCAACGACGACTGGACGCCTACTAAGATAAGGGAAGAACAAGAGAGAGATCCAGTTATACAGAAAATCCGAAAATGGAAAGAGGAAAACCGTCGACCACCTTGGCAGGAAATATCAAACCTATGCTCAGTAGTTAAGACGTATTGGGCCCAGTGGGACTCATTTATCATCGAAGATGGCTTGCTCAAACGAGTCCTGGAAAATGATGACGGTTCAGAGAAGAGAAGACAGTTGGTGATCCCAAAGAGCAGAATAGCCGAAGTACTTCGTCAGTTACACGACAGTCCATCGGGAGGGCATTTTGGTGTAAGGAAAACCCTTCAGCGAATTCGGGAACGGTTTTATTGGATGAACAGTTCCGACGACGTAAAAGACTGGTGTAAGAAATGTACTATTTGTGCTACGAGTAACGGGCCTCACCGGAAAAGGAGAGCTCCTATGAGACAATATAATGTTGGAAGCCCGTTTGAAAGAATAGCTTTGGACATTGCAGGGCCATTTCCAGAAAGTGAAAATGGGGGCAAGTACATGTTGGTAGTAATGGATTACTTCACTAAGTGGGTCGAGATTTACGCACTTCCAGACCAGAAGGCCGCCACCGTTGCAGATAAGTTGATCCAAGAATATATCAGCCGATTTGGAGTGCCTTTGGAGATCCATAGTGACCAAGGCAGGAACTTCGAAAGTGATCTATTCCAAGGAATATGTGATAGACTAGGCATGAAGAAAACAAGAACTACCGCGTATCATCCGCAATCGGATGGTATGGTAGAACGAATGAATAGGACAGTTGGCAAGTATTTGACAAAGATGGTGTCCGATCATCAGCGAGACTGGGACCAATACCTTCCGTTCTTCACAATGGCCTACAGATCTGCTGTTAACGAATCAACGGGCCAGACACCAGCCAGAGTCCTATTCGGACGCGAAATGCGACTACCTTGTGATCTAGAATTTGGGTGTCGACCTGGAGAAGATGTAGCAGGTGAAGATTATGTGATCGAATTACGAAGAAGAATGGACGATGTACATGAGTTGGTCCGTTCCCACCTTCAGATCGCTAGCGACCGAATGAAGAAACGGTACGATACACAAGCCGAAAAGGGTTGCTTTAAGAAGAACGACAAAGTATGGCTGTATAATCCCAAGAAGCGAAAAGGTTGTTCTCCCAAATTGCAGCAGTTTTGGGAAGGTCCATACCTCATCATGGAGAAGATCAACGATGTCATCTACCGAATAAGCAAGATTCCGAGGGGAAAACCGATGATAGTACACCATAACCGGTTGGCATCTTTCGAAGGTGACCACGACGTAGATGAAGAAGTGGAAGTAAACCAAGTCCAAGATGTGTCTGACCTCACGTTTGAGGAATTCATGGGTGCCTATGGAGGTACCGGTAAAGCGAGACATGGTGTTACCACTGAAGAAAAGCAAGATCTACTCGCGCTCCCCGATGACTACTCGCTGGCCCTTACCATCCCGGCCAGTATCAAAGACGCACCAGGGTTGGCATCCGTCTTTCGAAGGAAGTTTGGTCGAGTTGCAGAACTTCAATGCCAAGTGCCAGCTCCCGGTAAAACCTTGAAACTCCAAGATGCATCACGTTACCTTTTCTACCTGGTAACAAAAGACACTGCCCGTGACCAACCTACCTACCGAGATGTATGGGAAGCCTTACTTCAATTGAGAGGGCACGTACTAGAGTCCGACGTGCAAAAGTTAGCCATGCCAAAGTTGGAGTGCCGCCAATTAGATTGGAGAGTTATCCGAAATATGGTGGAGGAGATCTTTAAAGACACCGAAGTCCAGGTGTTAGTCTGTTGCAATCCGCATAGTTACTGGTGCGGAGAGAAAACCGTCCCTTGTCATTTTTATACAACTGGAAGTTGTAAAAGAGGGTCCAGTTGCCGATACCAGCATACCGTTCCAGTTCTAGTCCCAACAAGGTTCCAGGAGGAACCATCTTTTGAGAGGGGGGCAATGTTACGTAAAAATATGAGTCATAGTTTTTAACCTTTAAAACATGTTTTTATTCTAATATGTTGTAGAGATTACGAGAGGCCTCGATTTACCTGAGCGACCTTCCAGAACCAGTGCGAGGGAAATCCAGTTTGCCTTTACCGTTTCGCCATCGAAGGTTTTGGATTTTTCGAGATAACGGCACTGGTATATAATAACGGAACTTTATTTGGAAGGGACAGTTAATTCGGACGACGCGCTCGCGATAAAATGTTACGTTCGCTTTTTAATAAATTATGTATGTTTAGTGAAAATAAATAAATATCAGTCATTGTGCTTTTTAATGAATTAAGATAAGAACAAGACATTATAAATTAAAGACTTAACAATTAATAAATTCACAACATTATATTACCTTTTTGTGTTATGCTCTGATATAGAGATACTTCTTCATATCAGAGCATATAAAAAAACTAAAAGCAGAAAATAAAGTATGCAATATTTTTTTAGGTACTCGTGTATTATTTGTAGGTAACTAATTACTAATTTTTTTACATTCTAAATTCGTATTTCGTATTACCACTATGTCATCTATTTCATATTTCCGTAACTATATAATTTCCTATTATATAGATTATAAACTCATATTTCTTAAAGTATACTTTTCGAATACTCCTTTAGTTGTGATAATCGCTTAAAAGATGGCAGGGCAATTGAAAAATTGTAGAATTTGTCAGTGTGCTTGAAATTTTATTTAAATGCTAATATAAAAAATGGTAAAATATTAAATTCTGTTTTAAATTTAACTTTATTGTATTTCTGCACTATTAATTAAAGTTGTTGAAAGAAAACATTCATTTTATATAACTTATAATGTCCAGTGTCCCATAGATGGCGCAACGTATACGGTAAATCAATTTCTAGAGTTTCCAAAAAGCTGTTGAATATATTGCTATTTTAATATTTTATTTTATTTTTTAAATACTAACAAATGGGATAAGATGCTAAAGTGGCAATCCCACATTGGTTTTTCTTATTTCTGGACATACGTATGTATCCGTCCATTCCCCAATCAGCACCCCACGAATTTTTTACGCACCAATAAGGTATTCCAGCAGGATCAACTCCGTAACCAACAATAAGCATTCCGTGATTTAAACAACCCATTCCGCTGCAGCAGTATGCATCGTTCATCACACCTGAAAATTAAAAACAAAAACTAAATTTAGTATTGTCATATACATGTCAAACATCAAAATATGGCAACTAAAAAAAAAACGGGATTTTGGTTCTTTTTAGAAGAATTGTTTTCTGTTTAATAGTAATAGTTTTTATTTTTAAATATAATTAAAAATATATACAGGTTGCCTTACATTTGACCTGATAGTATATTACGATTAAACACTTATTTGTCTACAGTTGTAAATATACAGGGTCATTAAAAAATGTAACACAAATAGTGCACATTATTATCTATAGGATTCGTATACGTTTCGTATATCTTAATATTATGGGTTCCGGGATATTTTGAAATTTCGTAAATTGCAAGACCTACAGCTACTACAAGCAAATAATTGTAGTTATAAATATTGGTCTACTTATAGTTAACTAAAATTTATAGGTGGCATTTATTCCAATAATTATCAAACAATAATGTAGTGGCTATGTTAAATTGAACGCATTTTAAATCCAGAAACTAATTGTCGAAACCAAATTCAGATTTCTGCTTTAATCTGTACCTTCTAAGAATTGCAAGGCAAAACAGACGTTGATAAAGATGTAATTAGAGACACGGGGAATCTAAAATTGCATTCCACAACATATCTCCGACGCACTGTAGGTACGTGAAATCAAATATTAAGTGTCTTTCCTTTTATTTCGGTATACTCCTTATGAGTACTAGAAACCAATTCGCTAAGGATTTTTGCTTAGTTGAGGAGACATGTTGTGGAATGCAATTTTAGATTCCCCATGTCTCTAATTACATCTTTATAAACGCTTGTTTTGCCTTGCAATTCTTAGAAGGTACAGATTAAAGCAGAAATCTGAATTTGGTTTCGACAATTAGTTTCCGGATTTTTTATCAGATGTGGCTATTGCATCCATATCGAAGCCATTTTAGTGTTGCTTCTACTACGACAGGAAATATTGTTTTCACGGTCAGAGCGTTTGTAAAAAGCCGCTCCGAAGATTCCTTTTAGGATGAAATACGTATAACCGGATATCAAATCTTAACTGTCTTTCCTTTTCCTTGAACGCATTTTATTTTTTGTATTAAGTTTTGAAAATTATAAAGGACTGCTACACATAAAAATGTTTTTGAAATTATTTTCACTTATTTAGAATAGGTATACTATTTTTTCAAATGTGTTCAATTTGAGTACATTATAATTTATTGATTGACTGTGGTTAGCTCATTTATCGAGAAAACAATATTAATGACGGTCAAAATATATCTAGCTGTTTAAGTTTCTTTTATATATAAGTATTTGCAAATGTACCAAACTACTAATAGTCGGGGATCTTTTGTTGAAAAATTTCAATTTCATACCCTCCAACTGAAACTTGTTTTAATTGATAGATTATGATTAGCTAATATGCTATTTTTTAAAGTTTACTAAAAAACTTTCATGCCAACCAACCTTATTTCTAACAATTTTTAAACAAATTATAAAAAATTGCCTTTTTCGCTTTGACAACACTTTTTTTTATAATTTGGGATATTTTAAGACAAAAGCTAAAAACTTTTCGACAAAAATGGTATAAACTGAAATTGTTGCAAATTCGATTGCCTACAATTTTTTTTTGGAAATTTTTCGTGTCCGAGTTAAAGGAGAAAATAGTGAAAAGAGGGAAAGCATAATTATTGCCGATGACGTTACCGTCTAGGGTTCATTAATCGCTTGTGCCTCGTTAGGCTTGTCATAGACGTAAGACCTGAAATGGTGATTGTAGCTAAAAAATCAAAGAAATCCAAATTGTAAAAAAATATAATTCTCTCCATTTTTGTTTATGTATATTTATGACGTGAAGTTGAAATAAATGAAATAATTCAACAATTATACTTAGGCACTCTTTTCTCCCTCCAACTCAGAAAATATTGAACGCACGAAAAATTATGTAAGAAAGAAATTGTGAAAAGTCGAAATTGCAACAATTTAAGTCCGTATAATTTTGCCGAAAAGTTGAAAATGACGTAGATATTGAGCAAAAGCCGTTCTCCTTCAAGATAACGGCTAACGCAACGGTGGGATTCAGTCGCGATATTAAATTTACACTAATATTAATCCCTCCTACAGGTTCTTCTTCTTTTTGTAGTGCCTATCTGTTTCGGATGCTGGCGACAATTATGCTAATCTGTATTTTTCAAACTGTAGCTCTGAAAAGATTTGTGGCTGTTGTGTTGAACCACGTATATACGTAGATTTTTCAGCTAGGAAATCCTTCGCCTTCCTGGTCCTTGTTTTCCTTCCACTTTTTCTTGTAGAATTATATCTTTCGCTGTACCTCATGATGTGCCCAAGGTATTCGATTTTGGCTGTTTTTATTGTAGTTAACCACTCTTTTTTTGTATTCTTAATTAAAACGACCTGGTTAGTAATGTGGTCGGTATAGAATATTTTTAGGACTAGACGATAAAGCCACATTTCGAAATCCTTAATTTTCTTGCAGGCTAACGTCCGTAAGAGTCCACATCTTAACTCCGAAATATATAACATCGTAGTAACCTGATTTTTATGGGTACTGATAAATCATGCCATTAAAATAGCTTAGTCATTTTTTGAAATGCAGATCTTGCTTTCTCTATCCTACATTTTATTTCTAGGGAATGGTACCAATTTTCATTGACTTTCGTACCAAGTTTTTTTTTACTTTTTCTACTGGTTGACGATTCACACTAATTCTTTCAATTTGCTGTTCCTTCTTAGAGATATACTTCTTTTTAACCTACAGGTTAGAATAATAAAATTTAAAGTAGCTCCCCAAGGCATGCGGAGCTACTTTAAAAAAAGGTTAGACCTTTTTTTCATCTAACCCGACTGCACTAACAGCAATTGTGGAGACAATAAGTAAAATGAAGAAACTAATTTGTTGATTATGTTTATTTTGGCTACTGACGTCATAGAAAGTTGTGTATTTAAATGAAACTATTTTTCTGAAAAATTAAAATCAATATCCGAATCCGTAATAGGTTAATTAACTTGTGTATACCTTATTGAAAAATATTTTCCAAGATCTTAAGTATGTAGTAGTAAATACCACTTTAAGCATCAATGTTTTATTAAGTTGGAAATACAATTCAATATTACTAGTTATTCAAAACAATTTCGACTCACCTTTTTTATAAAACTGCATTGAGCGTGACGCATGAACGCCGACGCATACAGGTTTTTGTGCTACAGCGTTTTGTAAACTAGCTTCATTTCCCTGCGGTAGATTAACATAACCAACTATGGGAATAGTTGTTTTAGTGTTATTAAACCTACACACTTTCTTCCTAGATTCATATGGATAGTCGATATCGGTTTGTACTCCACCTCTTTCTAGAATCCAATCGAAAGCGCTTGTCATTAGTCCTCCATCGCAACCACTAGAACGACCATCACAATCCATCAAGTTTTGTTCACTTAATTTAATTAATTGTTTGTTTTTAAGAAAGTAGGCTCCTTCTATACCACCTGTCTAAAAAGTACAAAATATGTAATGATAACTGTTTCGTCTCCTTATAGTTTAGTTCATTTTGTTTTTTGATTTTAAATTCATATCGGTAATTCTTTAAGTTTCTGTAAATTAATTTCCAGAAATCTCTTAAGAGGTTAAAATACATTCATTCTTACATAATTCTGGAAAACATTTGTCTATTATAATCCCTATTTTTAAGAAGTAGGTATTTTAACATTTACAGTTAGTCGAATCCAGCGGTTATTGTTAGCTACGTATTTATGTGTTTCTGAGAAGGACAATATGAACAATTTTGTGTAATTTACATTTTTTCTCAAGGTAAAATTTTACAGTTTTTAGAAACAACCTCCCCTCCTCTAGGGACTTCGGTAATGCACTTTTGTAGCTTTAATTTATTTTTGTAGGTAGTAGCCAGCGAAACTAGCTCTGTAAACACGTATATGAAGCAATAAATAATTCTATGAAAATTATCGTCGTATATTATTTTAATTTGATAGATTAATATTTTATAGAAAATACATATATCTCATGGTAATCTTGGGTCAAAACAATAACAAAATCATACATTTTTTAAGAAAAAGTTGAACATACATAGTAGTGAAGGTAATGAATACCATATGAATGTTTGTTTCTTTAGGTATATATTCTGACTTAGTTGCAATAAAAAAAAGTGGCTTAAACAAGTTTTTAGTTTGCTATTTTAACCACAATGTTTATTATTGTCTCTGCTTATTCTACTGATTTTATAGCAAACTGATCGTTTAGGTACTGTTCGGAACGAACAGTCTAAAAGAAGGGAGGGGTGTTGTGAGTCGCAAATGTCTGATTACGGCACTCTGCCATTGACTAATTCAAAAAGTCGAATTCACCTCTTTATCGGTAACCTTCTAGAATTTCGTATTATCACGTGAATTCGGTCTCCTTACCTTCGCTAGCTATTTCGAGAACATTGGTTCTCATTAGATAAGCCACCGAGGCGGCGTTTAAAGATTAGTATTAATAAATTATTTTGTAAGCGATATCAGTGTGAATTGTAAGCAATAATTATTAATGTAATTTAAATTTGTGATATTTATAATTGAGTTTATGGAGTTAAAATTAAGTTAGTTAAATCACGTTTTGCTTCACGTTTAATCTTTGAACCCACAGAAAAACGACAGAATATGTATCTTTTTGATATAGTTAATTTGGCTTCCTTTTGTCAATCTTATAATTCTGAAAATCAGTGTCAGATCCATCTTCTGTATATTAGTTATTGATTTACAGTCTCACTGTCTACTATCTATTCAGTTCACATAGTTCTTACATTCATGTATATTTTTTTTCTGTTATTTTCTCAAAACATAGTCAATTTTAGCCTAATTTTGCAAACTTTTGAATAAGATACGATAGAATAAGTAGATACTTGCAATATCTAGTACTACTGCTAGTTGAGACGTATCATTTTTAACGTCGTTTCTAGTTTAAAAAAATTGTTTTTATGTATGGTATCTTGTTTATTTTTAGATTTACTAACATATACATTAAAGTCGCTCCTCATTCTTACTCTTCCTTGTGTTACACACACTTCCACACAATCCAGTCACACAATAGAGCACTTCCCTTTATCATAAATAAAAATAACTAACCAGTTTTATCATAGTCGCAATGTCAATATCCTTATTGTTTATTAAAATTAAATTTAAAAATGATTATACTACATTCAAAATAATTTAAAACATTAAATCAATATTTTTTACAATTTGCGTAAATCAAATATTGACAAGTATAATCCACATAATTAAACAAATATTTCAATTTTTGTTTCATAAATATTTTTTGAATTTATTATATATGCATTAGAGAACATAAATTTATGAATTTCCTATATTTAATTATTTCAGAGTAATGACAATATTTTATTTATATTATTTGTATAATGATAAAAAAGGAAGCACAATTGTAATACCGATTTGTAGAGAATAATGAACTTATTATCCCTAAACGTAGTCATCCTATTAATACATACATATATACATATGTATATTTACATATAAATATATAAATATATAAATATATAAGGTGTTTAATTAAGAATGGTCCAAATAAAAACTGCGGAAATCTTAGCATAAAATACGAAGATTCAAACTAAAACACTTAAATAAAATATTCCTCCGAACCCAGATACATTATTACAAGTATTGTAAAATGATTTTAGCCCATTGTTTGAACACCTTCCAATTTTTTTTGTTCAAACTTGATAAACAGTTTGCGCATGTTAGAATACTTTAACTAGCATTAAAAGATAATTTTCCGCTATTACCAGAGGCGTGCTGTAGGGATAGATACTTCATTTCCCCCTCACAATCTACGCAACTGTCGTAATAATAATGTCAGCATGTTCTTTTTTGATTTTACGTTACTTTTTACGTAAATATCAACCTTTTGTCTTAATACGATAGAGTAAGTAGTTTTCAAGTTACATAATCTTATTTTATTGCTAACATCCATTTCACACGAGTCATAACTATGTCACTAATATAATTATACAATTTAGTAGATTTAGTTAATTCCATTTCAAATGATTTTTCCATATTAATGTCATGAAAAATCAAAACTATGATTTTTAAGTTACTAAAACAATTTTTCTTGGTAAATTTTCGGATCGAGCTTGTTAATAAAATGATATTTACATAAGACAAAACTATTGAACAAAATATTTATTTAGACTACTGTAACAATAAATCAGTTTAATACATTTTCTCCATTCTCCATATATTAAAGTAGTCTCCATTCACTTCAATATATTTTTGATTTCTATCAGAAAGATTTCCTTCAGAAATATGTACGGTTGATTTTAAATAAAATTTGCGGCATTCTCTATTTGTTACAATAATCCTTGTCGGGAATTAATTTCTTAAGCAAACACAAGTATCTTCATAGGTCCCCAAAAATAAAAACACAAGGGATTAAAATCGGGACTCCAAGCAGGCCATGGAAACTCACTTCCCCGACCTATCCATCTATGAGGAAACTGATTGTTCAAATAATTTAGCACCAACAAGGAAAAATGTGGTGAAGCGTTTTCTTCCATAAACCACGTATCTCTCTTCCTTCCTCTTAATTTAATACTAATCATAATGTAGGTTGACCTGATAGATATGCAAACAGAGCCATCGGGCTCTGTTCATATATCTTTTACATATAACATATTTCGCTTTATGGGTATTTGTTTTGCCCATAACGCAAAAAATCGTCGTGTGTGTCCGACGGTCTTCGTAGTTTACGATAAGAATTAACAAGAGCTATCAGCAACTTGGTTAAATTATTAAAATACCATAGACATATAATACAAGATAGACTGACCGCTTCAATACAGTGGCGTTCCCCCAATGCGACAGAGAAAACTGACGCAAAGCAGTCCCTGCATCTCTGTCTAATGAGCTGGATTTATCGACCACGTCATCTTCTCATTGATCATTTAGGTCACGTTTTCTCTGTCGCACTGTGAGAACGGGCTAGTATTGCAATGATTAGTCTATCTTGTATTATATGTCTATGAAACAAACTCATGTGAAATAAGCAAAAAAATAAAATTATTTATTTTAAACATTACCTTTAAACGCAAATAACTTCCAAACTACTTATTCTATCGTATTGAGATAAAAAGATGATATTTACGTAAGTAGTAACCAAGAATAAAAAAAAATGCTGAAATGATTATTACGATAGTAGCGTAAATTGAAAGGGAGAAAAGGGAAGTATCTAGCTTACTTTACTTAAAATTTTGATTATGAAATATGAAATAAAAGACTTTTAAAGAGTATCATACGAGTATTGAGTACTGTAAGAAGATGACAGTACAGCGGATCATCTTCTTACAGTCAGAACGCTAATAGAGAAAGCCAATGAATATCACTTGAACTTATACATTGGCTCCGTTGATTATCAAAAGGCATTCGACTCCATAGAACTTTGAGCAATAGAGAGAGCTATGAACAACTGCAGGATAGACTCCCGATATAGAATGCTCATACATAATATTTACAAGAAAGCTACAGTGAATATACAAATAGATGCGAAAACCAAAGCTATACCAATCAACAGAGGAGTTCGCCAGGGAGATGTTATCTCACCAAAGCTATTCACACTTGGACTGAAAGACGTGTTCAAAGACATTTACTGAGTAGATAAAGGAATAAATGTTAATGGAGGAAAATTGAGTCATTTAAAATACGCTGATGACATTGTAATATTCGCTACAAGTTTCGAAGAACTACATACCATAATGACGCAACTATTTCAAGCTTCGGAAAAAGTAGGTCTTAAGATGAACTTGTAAAAAACAAAAATAATGACAAATACACCGAACATTAGAGAAATAACGTTGAATGACATAAATTTAGAAACAGTAAGCGAATACATCTATCTTAGACAGATAATGAAAGTTAACAAAGAAACTCAAACTGCCGAAATTACCAGAAGAATAAGGTTAGCATGGGCAGGATTTGAAAAACTGAGTTGGATCTTGAAAAGCACTAAAATAGAATATTTGAAAACCAAAATTTACGATCAGTGTATCCTCCCTATACTCAAGTATGGTTCACAGACGTGGACACTCACCAAGTCTAATATGGATAAAATAGTAAAAGCACAAAGAGCAATGGAAAGATCAATGCTCGGGGTGAAACTTATAGACAAAAAAACAAACAAATGGATTAGAAGCAAAACCAAAGTAAAGGACGCAGGAGAACATGCTGCCAAATTTAAATGGAGCTTCGTAGGACACAATGCACGACTAAAGGATAAAAGATGGAACCACGAAATACAACAATGGACTGGACACAACTGGAAGCACGTGGCGCAAAATAGAAAACACTGGATTGATTTGGGGGAGGCCTATATCCAAAGTTGGATTACTTAAGGCTAAAGAAGAAGAAGATACGAGTATTACATGGCCATAAAATTATAAAAAAAGCACTTACAGCACTAAATGCCCAACAGGAACCGCAATCATCTTGGTCTTTTACTTCTGTAACTGCTCCTGCATCTCTCCAATCCACTTCAGAAGGTGGATTTGCTTTGAGGATTAGATCTGTATGTAGCGAATCTGTATGTAGCCGGCTTTTTGAAAAAAATTCATTGTGGTTGCTTTTGGAGCGACTAACCCATTGAGAAAATTCTTCTGCTGTCATATCGGTAAACTTAGTAACGCCCATCTCAAATGTGGAGAGACCACGTTCGGCGTTGTGTTCTTCTATGTAGCGTAAGTTTTTTTGAAATATTTTATATCTTTCGTTGTCGACCGATCTAAATTTGTAGTTTTTGTTGTACTTTTTCTAAAACAAAATTAATATTCTAATCAAATTATGAAAATGTGGAATCTATAGCTATTCATAGAAAGTGTATTACCGATACATGACCGGATTTATAATAATCTTTCATTTGAATAAACTCTAAACAGTAGTTGAACAATAACATGTACCTTAAAAACATCTTTAGAGAAAATCTGGATGAATCATAAGATTGTATTACAGCAATTACTATTTTCGTTGGAAATAAGCCACAATATAAGTTTAAAATAATTTCGGAAATCGAAACGTCAAAATAAACTTATTTTAAACTGATATTGTGGCTTATTCCCGATGAAAATAGTAATTGCATGAAGATGCTATAAGAAATTAGCTTTAGAATGGTATTACACTAAATGGCTAACGTGTAAACAATATTAGATATGCAAACGATACAACTCTTTAAACGTTTTTAGGAAGATTCTCTGTATCCTATCTTAAAGTATCAATATACACTTAAGACTTTTTAGATTTTACGTCACTAGTGTCCTTCTCTTCGAAGTAAAAAGCTGGAGTCTCACAGAAGATGGAGTATCACATAAAACGTTAAGAAGTATTCTAAATCCGGTGTTATCGAAGTATATTGAGGGTACCATACAAGGTATACACCATACAATTAATAACTATTCTCGAGAAGCTAAAAAATACAAAGAAATTATTATCACCCTAAAGAACAGAAAATGAGTTTTAGTCGGCCAGATTATGCGTATTAATTCTACAGTTAATTCTACAAGGCAACGCTTAGGGCAACAGAGGCTCTGGGCGCAGACGTATATCGTGGGTGGCCAGTCTTAGGAAATAGACTGGTCTAACGTCAACTGATCCATTTCGAGGTGCAGTGAATAGAATAAGCTGGGGTAATGTGGTGGCCAATATAGAAGATAGACATCATTAAAAGAAGAAGAAGTAAATCAAATACTGGTTAAAATAAACTTTCATACTTCTTCTATAGGCCCACATTTTGAAGGCTTCGATTTTACTCCTATCGATTTTTTTGAGAGTCTTTTCCATATTTTATTCAATTTAGCTGTTGCGGTTCAGTCTATTGCTAGTCTATGCCTAATTCGCCTAATACTGAGAAGTGATCGCCATTGTTGGTTCTCAGGACTCAGGAAGTATGCCTATTGTAAGAAAAATAATATTAAGAAAATGAGAAGAGATATTAGTCAGTTCCTTATAATTATTAATTGATATATTTCAACTGCCAAGAAATATACTTTACAGTGCATGTAAAATTCAGAAGACTAATGGACTAATAGTTTTTATGGCTAGTAATTATGGCTTCATGATATCAATATAAATCGTTTTGTATAATTGCAAAACACCATTAGAAGCAGTTTTCCTAGTGCAGGCTTATTTAGCATTTTTAATGGTTGCAAAGAATCTTCGCAATTCATCCATCACCAATCAATAGGCCAAATATTTTTGTTTGCAATTCAAATTTGAACTTGTACGTAAACTCTTTTAAAATTTTCATTGAGAGCATCAACTGATGGAATAAGTGATGAGAGTTTTACAGCAGAATTTTTTGTAATAGCTTTAATAAAACACTCTTTGCGCATCTGCTCAAGGAAAACTAATAAATCTTGCATACTGGTTACATTTGTTAACTGTATATCTAACAATAAGTTGGTAGTTTTGCAAGACCAAACAATAATATCGTACAGTATCTTCCAGCTTCTAAAATTTCTTTTAACTTTTCATTAACTGTCATTTCGATACATATATTCAATATCCATATCTATACCATGGACTTTAAGATTGTATTAAGTGACATGAATGCAAGAATAGGACGAGAGTGAGTTTTCATTCCCACGATAGGAAACCATAGCCTACACATCAACAGCGATAATGAATTACGACTGATAAACTTAGCAGCAGCACTAAATATGACAGTCGCTGGCACCTATTTTGAACACAAGAACATGCACAAGATAACCTGGACCTCTCCTGATGGAAGAACAACGAGTCAGATCGATCACATCTTAATAGATTCAAGGTATGGACCAGACGTTATAGATAGAATTGCAAAAGTTATAGAGGCGCAAACATAGACAAGTGCAAGTGCAAAGATTGAATAGTGATCTTAACATTGAGAACTAGAATTTCAAACATCAGTAAAGAAAATAAAATGGATAGAAAAAATGGAATGTGCAAAAGCTGAGAGATGCGACAATTGCAGACCGATACTAAGAAAACATCACCAACATGCTAAGGAATCAAAATTTAAATGAACCAAGCTAGACAAATATAGATTCCTATTGGGCCAGAATTAAGGAAGACATTAAAGCCGCAAGCGAAAGAGGAAATAGGAACAGAAATTGGTGCCGTAAAAATTATTGGTTTGACTATGAATGCAAGAATACAACAAAAGAAAACAATGAAGCCTACAGAAAGATGCTTACCCGACGAACTAGAACAACTGTAGAGAATTACCAGACAAAAGGAAGAGAAGAAAAGAGGACACACAAAAGAAAAACATGAATATAAGGAACTTAAATATATGGAAAACCTCAACAGCGAGCAAGAATTCAGAGCATTCTATAAGAAAGTTTACATCAACAGAAAAGAATTTAAGGCAACCACAAAACAATGCAGAAGTCAGAATAGAAACCTATTAAGAACAAGCATAGATGGGTGGAATACTTTAACAAGGTGCTTATAGAGGAAGAAGAAGAAAACCTGGAAGACGACAGAGATGAGGTAAGGGGAATAGACGAGAGGGAAGGGGCACCTTCAACGATTTTTACCATCCAGTTAAAAATGTAGTTAAAAAACTAGCCAGAAACAAATCACCCGGAAAATATAATCTCCCAGCTGAACTATATAAAGAAGATGGCCATGATACCATAATGGCATTACAGCAGCTTATAAAAGAAATATGGACACACAAATCCCTCTCCAATGATTGAAATATTGGAATACTTTGCACCATACACAATAAAGAAGATATCTTTGGATCCTCTAAACACAGAGGAATTACGCTTCTAAATGCAGCATATAATGCATCGAAGCAGTTAACGATTTTGTATACCTATACACACCTAATTAAAAAATACTACCGCGGAATTTACACGGAGAACAGATGCTATGTTGGGCTTATTCTCTTACTTAAATCCACAATTATATCGAGAAATACAAAAATAAAACTCTACAAAAAAATAATACGCCCAAACCTAACTATGGCTCAGAGACCTGAACTCTAACAAAAAGTAAGGAAAACATGTTAGGATGTTTCGACAGAAAAGTACTAAGGCTAATCTATGGAGTAGTGAATGACAATGGAGTGTGGAGAAGATGATACAACTTCGAACTTTATAGAATATACCAGGAACTAGATATCGTAAAACATATTAAGATAGGAAGTCTGAGATGGATAGGGCATGTAATTCGGATGTAACAAAATGCGTGCTTGGCGGAGGAAGGCGATGGATAGGGATGACTGGAGAGAAATTCTTGAGGAGGCTAGGACCCACGCAGGGTTTTAAAGCCAGAATAATGATGATTCAACAATTTCAAGAGTCAATAACTTGGAAAATATTAACTTACCGAGAAAAGTCTGTATAACGTTTTCTGCTGAAAATTCTCACACACGGGAAGGGGTGCACTCACTCCTGGGGTAAGAGCACATATCGTCACTATATAACTTTTTATCTTTGACATTTTTTTTATGCGTATTTTAAAATTCATGTCAATCATGCGGTTTTTTAAAAATCTTGTAAAAAGCGTTAAATAATGGAGTAATACATTAGAGAAATAACAGAACTTCTGAATTATTATAGAAGAATTAAATGGTTGAGGACAACTGTTTGCAACTTATATTTAATAAGTAATATCCAAACCTAATTTACCTTATATTGGGTCCATTGTTCTTTATCGGTTAAAGCTTCAATCGTAACAAAAATTATAGATAAAATTATCACAAAATATTTCATTTTAATACTTTTACACATTTTGGACGGAAGTATATACTTCACTAGTTTACTAAAAACTGGTTTGTTTTTCCGATGCACCTTTTATTATTTATGGATGTATGATTTATCTAAATAAATAATCAAAACATGTTTTTCATGTTTTGCGTAAAATAAATAAAAACAATTCTTAATTTTGGAAACAAATTGTACTATTAAAAAGTTAACTAAGATATAAATAAATCACAAATTTTTCATAATATTTATATTTTAATAGGTACCTAATGTCTATAAACAATTTCTACTACAATTTAAAAATAATTTGATATAACATGAAAATAACAAAAATACGAGTAACTTGGTTAAAAAACAAATACAAAAATGCGATAAAATCTTCTGGTTTCTTTTGAAATAACAGTAGATATGCAAAAACAGAAAGCTACGTATTTCGATTGATGTTCGAGGAGAACTGTTTTCCTGTGGAGTTCTTCTTGAACATCTATAAGAAGCAGACTAATCTGACTTGACAATGGCAAGTGTGACCTTGCCGAAACGTCGTCAAAACAATTTTTCTAAAAACTAACTATTCAATGCGGAGTGAAACCCGGAAAACTACAGAAATCATATTTATAGCTCCCGCGGAAACGTCAAATCCAATGTCAATAATTCTTCACGATTTTGTGACTTCTTCGGGAGAAAACTGCAAATTTTCTAGTGACTATATACCTATTATGTTAACAAAGTGAATATTTTATTACTAAATCTAGTAATAACATTCACTTTACTAACATTTAGTAATTCTAATAAATTTGCAGTTTTCTCCTAAACACGTCAAAAAATCGTGACGAAATATTGAGACTTTTTGTCGGGGTGGGGGGAGGGGGGGTCACGGGTATTGTGGGTGATTTTGATACAGGATTTAGATTTTTGCACCTTTATGATTGATATGATTTGTGCCTCATGTAAGGGAACCATTTTCTCAATAATTATTTTAAGCGATATATTAAACCAATGAGAAGTTATTGAAACCCTATTACCCTACGGGTGCAAAGAAAGGTACAACATTAAGGGACCTTAAACTTAAACCAAGAAAAAATAATTTAAGCCCACATACTCTATAGTGTCCAAGACTATTAAACCAAAGGAAAGGTATTAAAATATAAATACTAAGAAATCAAGGACTGTCAATTATTTAAACTAGGTATTTTAAATGCAATTGATTTAAACCCAACTATCCTGTGGCTACAAAATCAAGAACCAATCAAGGATAAATAAGTATAAATCAAAGTTAAGTAATTTAAATGTAATAACTCAATGTATGTGATACATTAATGATATCCGATATCAATTTGTAAAAACGTTCATTTATTCCTTATTGCTATACGGAGATACGAAGTGGAACCATTTACTCTCGGAATTACAAGTATGAGGCGTATAAAAGCCTTTGAAATGTGTGTTTTTTCGAAGGAGGCTGAAGATTTTGTGAAAAAAGCACGTGACCAACAACGAGGTAGTAAGAGAGAACTCCTAAATATTGTAAACAGCAGAAAAGCATCTAGGGCATATTTACAGAGGAGAAAAATACGACTTATAATGAAAGGGAAAGTAGAAGGGAAAAAAATCCACGAAGAAGAAAATGTTCCTGGCTGAAGAATATAGGAGACTGCACAGGCCAATAATGGACACACATTCGATACTAAGAACAGCTCAAGATGGAGAGCAATTTGCTCTAGTTATAGCTAATGAAGAAGGAACCTTAAGAAGAAGTGTAAACAGCATTTTATTTAAATTAATTTATTGAACAAAAAACATAATGTAATTTAAAAATAGTTATTTCTATAATTAGCCATATTTGGCTACAAGTGAGTGAAATTTTTTTTACTCGGTATTGATATTTTTCTCACGAATTGTCAGCAACAGCCGGCAACGAGTGGTAAATAAAAGTTCAGTGATTAAAAATACTATAAGAATAAGATAAGTAAATATTATATAATTTTATAAAATGTATTCTTT
The DNA here is from genome assembly GCF_040954645.1 of Diabrotica undecimpunctata. Taxonomy (NCBI): domain Eukaryota; kingdom Metazoa; phylum Arthropoda; class Insecta; order Coleoptera; family Chrysomelidae; genus Diabrotica; species Diabrotica undecimpunctata. The sequence continues at coordinate 167,106,187 of NC_092803.1, forward strand.
TCGCCTATCCGATTTAGCAAATCGCTCTATGATTGCATCTATAGAAATTTCATAATGCACATTGATGAATGCTAAACCAGTTAACCTTTCCTCCGAAGTTCTATTTCTAAGATAAGACTTTAGACGCTTAAGCGTAGAAAAACTACGCTCTACTTTATCTTCTAGTGTGTTATCAGTTTTAGGTAAAACAACTCGAAGATTAAATAGATTCATAACTTTCGGTGAAAGTCGTTCTTCTAAATCAGTTGAGATATTGTCTAAAAGAGATAAATAAATAGATCTTCGGAAATATTCTTCGCAAGATTTAGCAGGTTGGTTTTGACGACAGGTTCGTTTGTTCAGCTATTTCCTTTACTTCATAGTAAAGTTTGCCAAAAACAGATTCAGCATTTGAACTTTTATTTTGAAGAATATATTTAGTGTCCTCTATGGCTTCAGTAGCCTTCTTCAAATCTAATTTTGGTGACTAAAGAAGACGACTAAGTGATACAGTTGTACATAAAACATTACTAAGACAAACTACTGAAATGAGAAATTCTGGGCTCTTAATAGTTTGCATTAATGAAAATGCATCATTTGACATTTTACTGTCCTTCCACGTAGAAATTGGAATTGGAACTGAAGATGACCTTCATGCCTTTCAACCCAATGAGTTTCACAAATATCTTGTACACCAGCCCCCAGTTCCTTTATTCGTATTCACTAACGTAGCAGACAGAGCTAATGCAACAACAATATTCACTGAATTCACAGCACAAAAATGTGCTGATTTCGTGCGAAAAGTCATGTCATGTACATTGAATGAGCAATAATGTGTGGGCGGTAATTCTATCTCATCGATAATCTGACGATTCTCTGGCACTTAAATGGTGAATTGACAAAATTTGAAAATATATCATAATTCTATATTTACCCCTAGAATAAATGAGTTTGAATCATTTCAACTCTTGACTTCCTGCTTATAGGGTTGATGGATTTTAAATTATTTTTGTTTAGGATTATTTGATTGATATTTAATTTTGTTTTGGGGGGGGGGCATGACCCCTGTGACCCCCACTTGTGTCCACAACTGTACTGATACGGTAGAAAATAATTTGGAAATTATGCACTTGCCATTTTCATGTCAGGTAGTAACGCTTCTTGCTGATGCTTGAAGTAGACTAACTCTCATCGTCATTTCTCTTATTCTCCCATGTTTTAACCAGAGAACTACGAACACAGTTTAACCTTGTTGTTTAGGCTTTTGCCTCTTCAAGGAGGGATGAAGGATGCTACCTTTTTTTTCTCATCTCATGGTCGATGCGGTTACTCACATACCTGATCGAGGCGCGCTTCTCTCGAACGGTCTTTGGCAAGGCTTCTTGTGATTGGTGCTGACCGTGTGTAGGTATTACAATTGTAGTAAATAATAAAGTAATAAAATAGTGTAATATCAAAGAAATCCGGCACGCCCCTTTGGTGTTTACATTTCACCGAAAACCAACCCAAATGTCTGATGAACACATTTGGCTTCATAGACGTCATTGTATTTAATTGTAGGAGCGTTTGCGTAAACATTTTTGTTATTTTCGAATTAAATTTCACAATAAATTTTGTGTCTATCTGAACATCTATTAACTGAAATAATTTTAGTTTATATGTCATACTAACCGTAGATCCTTTTTATTGGAATAATAATTAGACCAATTTACTTTCATACTTCTACTTGCACAGTAAAATATTCGTTGTCGCAATAATCCAAAACAGTTGTATATTCGTGAAATAACCTATAGGAGGAGTCCTACTCGTCGGTCTTGTGGCATGATGTATTTTTGACTTTTTCTTTAATACCAATGTTGTTGGAAGGCTTTGAGCATCATCTCTATAGTTTAGACTGTTAGGATTTTTTTTCTGTTTCTATGGATTCTCTGATTTCTCGTTTTGTTTTACTTTCAATGTTAGCTAGCATCGTAGTTTGGTTCAGGTTCAGAATATGCTGGAGTTTCCCAACGATCGGTATTACGTATTTTAAAAAAAGAAAAATACCATCCCTACAAAATTCCACTACATCAGGAATTAAACGACGATGATCCCGATCGGCGGCTTCAATTTTCTGAAATTATGCAGGATTTATGTATCCGCAATCCACATTTCATCAATCAAATCCTTTTTTCCGATGAAGTCACATTTTTTATACATGGTTTTTATATAAAAAGAAGAAAATATTTATAAACGTCGAATACAGGAACAGGTACATAATAAAAAAAATCGGTTGCCTGTAAAGTCGGTTTTACGGGCGAAAATTTTACGTGACAACGTCTTTTTCTCGGTAGAATATTTATTGATATGAATATTATTAAATTGCACAATAGGAACAAGGAATTGAACGAAAATAAGAATTGCACAAATTTTAACTATAGAAATATATTTTGTTTACTAAAACATTGTACATGTAAACTTAAACTTAACTAATTTCTATTTGAGTGATTTTGTTGAGGATAGGACGATGATTCAAGCACGCACCGATTCAACGCGCCTAATTCTCTAGTGTTGCGCGCGCAGCGGACCGATCATGTTTGAGTGGGAGAGAGACGCAAGGCATTCGCCGGTCCGGCGAGCCTCTCTCTCGTTCGGTGACTCACTGTAACAGACGTGAACGTGCGTTACACTTTTTCATTAATGACTCCGAGCCACAACCTAATTTAAGACGTTGTCACGTCAAAATGCAATATAAATAATATTAAAATTTAAAATTTGAAATTAAAAAAATCCAATGTTATTGATACTATAGCCACATTAAATATTGTATTTATATGCATAAACGTAAACCATAATTGATTCTAATGGAAATTGCATTTTACATTTTTTTTAAGTTTCGATTTACAATTTGGAATCCGTTTCAAAAAATTTGTAATGAAAATTATTTATGGTCTAACCTGCAAATGTTATTAATGATCTAACCTGTAAATATAAATAATAATATAATCAATAATTATTATTGTTGTTTAATCCTATCATTGTTTAAACTATATTAAATAATATTTAATTTAAACGTACTAAATACTTTATGCCTATCTGCGCCATCTATACTATATGCACCGTACGAATAAAAACGGCGAAGATGAACTCTGTCTGCTATACCTTCGGTTTTTTCCGATCGCTAATCTCCACCAAAAAACTGTTGAATATAATAATGTATTTATTTACTTTTGTCTCCAATTTTTTTATCATTTTCGTCAGTATTTTTAATCATAACTAATTAAGTGTTATTTAAAATCTCTTACAAGATTCTTTAAAAATTCTGAAATATGGATTTAATTTGGAGTATAATAATAAGCTATATAAATAAACCTGACCAGAAATAATCAGATAACTTGTTTCCTTATTTAATTAAAAAAGCTTTAATTTTCTCATAAAGAAAACTGAATGGCGATCCAGAATTTAAAACTATCATTGATGGCAAAGTTTCAGCATGGATTCGTCAGCTTGGCGTCAGCGCGTGCAAACTGTTCAATAATTCGTAAGATTAAGGAACATTTTAAAACGCAAAATTGCTAAGTTGGCGGTTTGGGAAAACGCTACCGACAACCAGAGATTACCTCTTCCACTGATTGTAAAATCATAACATCCGGTTCGTTTAAAAATTTGAATATCAATGCTTTATCTTTCAAATATTATGCTCAAACGAACGTTTGGATGGATCAAACTATTTTTTTGCAAATTTACGGTGTGGCCAGCGCAATGTTAAATCATACAGTGTCTAACCTACAGAACGAATGGAAATTTAACCTTAACGTCAAGATGAGAAAAAGAAGTAATAAGTAGTGTGGCTAGAATCAGATATATTGGATATGAAGATATAGATGATGATAACAAGTGTTTAATTAATGATGGAAAATGGCCTATTATAATAATCAGTCAATCACAGGCTAAAACAATGCTAACTGCAGTAAGTGATTTGCAATGCAAGAAAAATCCTGTCAAAAAAAAATGTCTCAGAATATTTTTCAGTCTAAATCATTCCTCCAACCAAAGAATATAGACGCATATGGTCCCATATACTCCCCTAATTTTTTCCAGTTCTGTCGGTCTTGAGCTTCCAGCAGCCAATTCCCAGCGACTTCTTTTGACGTCGTCTGTCCATCGTGTAGGTTATCTACCTCTGCTTCTTCTGTCAGCTGGTGGTCTCCACAGTGTAATTTTTTGGGTCCAAATTTTTTGGGGGCTCGTCATTTATTCTGGCCACATGGCCCGTCCAGATTCACTTCAGCCATGCTTTGCTCTCTATGACATCTGTGGCGCCTGTAAAAACATTATAATAAACATGAGATGACACATTGACTTAGATTTCCAGCAAAAACATTTTCTGCATTTTTTTACACTAAGCTCCTCAGGTAAAAACATCACAACATAACAGTAAGGATTATCTCGCCTTAAGTAATGAGACTGTCTGGTCCTGAAAGACTTAATGTGTTGTACAAGATATAGAACTTGATCTGGGGTTTTGGGCCTATTGCCATGCTTTCTACGACCATTAAGAGGTAGTATTAGAGAAGATGTAATAGAATCCTGAATTTTCCTGAGTCGACTTCTGGCAATACCATGGAAACTCAAAAAAAAAGTGTAACACACCTATTCTTCTTTACCTTGATTCCGAACTAATTGAGAATTAGGAGCAAAAACTGCCAATATGAAATGACATTGGTTGTGATTGACAAAATATATACTGACCTTGGTTTTTTATTCAAAAACAGCATATTTAGAAGTTGGTATAATTTTAGGACTATGGCGGTTTTAAATAATAAAACTGACATTGACTGTTTTTGAAATAAACCCTTTGCTGATCATCATCAATTCTTTGCTGAATTTCAAGAAGTCTGAGCCATGATAAATGTGTGCAGGCCAATTACTTTAGCTGATCTAGGAATAAGTTATCGTGAAATAGGCTTAAGGTTAAGAGTATCTCTTACTAAAATATCACGAGATGTTCGAGAAAAAAATGACCAAACATGACGGTTTGGATAAGGTAGAGGAAGAATCACAACACCTCTCCAGGATTTGTTTATTAGGATTCTAGCTATAAGACAACGTTTTGTTACAATAAAACATTTACAAATACAAGTAATAGATGTTCATAATATTTAAATTAGAAAGAACACTTGACAAAGGTTTCCCGCTGAACAAGACGTGCTTGTAAGTATACCATCCAGAGCACTAGCTTTAAAGGCAGATCAACTTACAAGTAGATTGCAGTTTGCCAGAGACCACCTTGACTGGAATGTTGATGATTGGGAGCACAGAGCAATATATGAGTTTATTCAATGAAGGGTCTGTAATGGTTTGAGGAAAAATATCTCTTACCTCTTACCTTATTGCTTTACAAAGAGGTTCCTTACAAGTGAAAGATATATTACAGACATTTTGTCGAACCGTGTAGTTGCCTTTGCTTCTTACATACGAAATAATTTTCTTGTAATGCATGATATTAAACGACCATATCTTGCCCGTGCGGTCTGTGATTATTTACACGAGGTTGGTATAAACATTGAACTGGCCATCCTGCAGCCCTGATCTAAATCTCATCGAATTTGTGGGATATTATTGAATGTCATCTCAGGAGCTGATAACCACCAACTGTCTCTCTTGACGATATAGAAGTTGTGGCGAGGAAAGTTTGGAATGCATCAAGACCAAATACAGCACTTGATTTTAATTATGTTTTATCTTCAAATATGACTGTTTTTAAATAAAAAATAAATATGTAAAATATACATTTAATATTTGTTGTTACAGGTAAGGAAACTGCTAAGGAATTGTTTATATCGCGTAAGTATACATATATTATGACATGCTTAACTGTATATATGATTTAAAGTTATTATAAGTAAAAATTTTCTGAATTTTTCAACCCCATATATATAAATGCAATATGTTCCGACAAGCTGCACATAAATATTAATTGCTTATTACCACAATAAATCAATAATGGTGATATCCTTCGGGCCCACTCCGAACACATACTGTTTACGATAATTTATTAACTTTTGAATTACTGATTAATGGCCTTCCTAACAACAAATTATTCATTAATATGTATTTTCGAAAATTTATTATTTAATTAATTAATGTACCATTTCAATTAGATTTAGATCATGTTTTTTTTTCTAATTATATTAATAAATAATATCGATAAATCCCAAAAGTGCAATGAGCAAAAATATATTACATGAGAGATAAGAAATTTCTTGCTTACCGTTACTAACTTACTTTAATGCTTTCAGGATAACACAAAGCATTATTTGGGCTTATCTTTTGTAATAATAGTGGTAAAGGTTGAAGCTCTATCATTGTATAGATAATCAAGATGACGCCATAAAGTGACGTCTAAAAACAAAATATTTACACCCCGAAAGCTGGGCCAAAAGAGAAGGTAATCCTGTACCACATACAATACAAATAGAGTGATATCTGCAATACATACCCGTTCCACTAGTGCGACAGATAAAACTGTCATACAACTGTCAATTGTCAATTGACAAAACAGGATTTATAACTCGACGTTTCGTCACCCATTTTGGGTTCCATATTTGGATATGGTTGCGTTGGGTCTACTCCCCTCACTCGTGACGTACAGTTCCCGTTATATAAAACTGGTACACTTTTTTTTCCCAATGTAAACCTGTGTTCAATGGTTCGTGAATCAACTCGTTGTTGCCATCACAGATAACGGAATTGCACTAAATCTAAATAAAAAAGGACGTTCAAAAATGTTTAAAGTTTTTATATAGGTATTATTATTATCATTAACAACAAAAAACCGCATCTAATAAATTTAATAACCAGGGAGAAGGTTGAGTTAATGCCCAAAATTTTTAAAGGATCTTTAAAAGTAGGGTATTGGAACAGGGAACATTGGAATGCATCTACTGTAATTTTATAATGTGTCTGTCGCACAGCCCTCCTTTTAGCTGATTTGATATATTTTCGTTAAACTGGCAACGTGGCCCTAGAAATTAGAATGACATATGTGACAAGATCAACTTACACAACTTGAAAAACACGATTTTCGGTTATAAGAGTTGTACCAGTTTTTTATGACGCGAACGGTACCAGTATCTTGTTCTGTAAAAATACAAGAACTGTCAAACGGCACTGAGGTCTCAATCTGCCTAATCTTCAGTGTCGAGTGACGACCGATTTTACCCTGTATGTATAGCTGCTTTTATACTCTCATTATGCGCGGGAACGGTATGCATACTGAGCACGGTCGGAGCGGGATTGGTTGTGGCGGGGGTCGCTGAAGCAGCGTTCGCCATGTTACCAGCAGTCTTTTAGGACGTTTTTTAATATCGATGGCTTCACGAATAATTCTCCGATCTCCTTCGATCTAGATTCGACCCATGGGAGACACAAAATGGATGCTGACGAACCCCAAAACTGGGCCTCAGGTTATTCTGGTAGATAGCTATATAATTCTTCAAAACTTGCTTGCTTATTTTTCACTCAAAACCATCTAGACTACTAAGCCCTCAGAAACGCTGCTATCGGATCACTTGACACGGAATACAGCAACAAACTGGTGATTATCTCACTTTACAAAGACTGCCAAATAACATTTCGAGATTAAATCACCTCCTTCTAACAAAAACTCATCGAATTAAGCGAAAAGTTGCCGGTTTTTGATACTATAACCGAAAGGGATGTTTCCTCGTTCAGCCTCCAATCAGTTCTCTCCGCTTATCTCGACCTTCAACTTTCATTAACTTTTCGTTGTCAAACTTATCTGTCTCTCCCATACTAGCTTCTAACTGCCAGCCAATCGAATCTTTTTTTAATTACGCTTTTGATTCGATAATGGACCGTAAAGTGCTGGGCCTTCAAATTTTTGTAATAATTTAATTAAGACGCAAATGGACACTACGTAGGTAATATTTTCTTTGGATGTCTTGCATATACACCTGGGTGTATCAAATAAATTTTATATATTTAAATATTCGATAGTAAAAGGAACAAATTCATGCTACAAACTGATGCAATTTTGACCGAATTGATTGTGAGAGTGCTGATAGAAATGATCAAAGTCTGAAATTACCATCGATAAGAACTCTTTTGACTTCTTGTTTTTTCGTGTTTGTATATATATATATATATATATATATATATATATATATATATATATATATATATATATATATATATAGTAGTAAAAGTCTAGTAAATAATTATTAATAGTGTTGTGAATTTATTAATTGTTATGTCTTTAATTTATAATGTCTTTACTAATTTATTATATTGTTCCTACTTTAATTTATTAAAAGGCACGATAATTTATATAAGTCTATTTATCACTACATATACAATAATTTATTAGTAGGCGAGCGTAACAATAATATCGCGAGCGCGACTCTTCTTCATTAACTGTTTTCAAAATAAAAGTTCCCTCATATTTATACGAAAACAGCTGCTCTAGAATCCCATGGATTTTGACTTCAATTGACCTGGTTTCGCCTCGAATGGACAGGCCTAATTCCGGAAGATTCGAATGGAACCAGTTTTTTTATTACTTGGAGTTTATGCCAGCTATTCGAAATGTCTCGTCTAATCTAAAACAGAACAGCATTAGTCATAATATAATACGGTTATTTTAGGCCAGGATAATTATCGTAACATTGCCCCCCTCTTAAAAGATGGTTCCTCCTGGAACCTTGTCGGGACTGAAACCGGAACTGTATGCTGGTATCGGCAACTGGACCCTCTTTTACAACTTCCAGTTGTATAAAAATGACAAGGGACGGTTTTCTCTCCGCACCAGTAACTATGCGGATTGCAACAGACTAACACCTGGACTTCGGTGTCTTTAAAGATCTCCTCCACCATATTTCGGATGACCCTCCAATCTAATTGGCGGCACTCCAACTTTGGCATGGCTAACTTTTGCACGTCGGATTCTAGTACGTGCTCTCTCAATTGAAGTAAGGCTTCCCACACATCTCGGTAGGTAGGTTGGTCACGGGCAGTGTCTTTTGTTACCAGGTAGAAAAGGTAACGTGATGCATCTTGGAGTTTCAAGGTCTTACCGGGAGCTGGCACCTGGCATTGAAGTTCTGCAACTCGACCAAACTTCCTTCGAAAGACGGATGCCAACCCTGGTGCGTCTTTGATACTGGCCGGGATGGTAAGGGCCAGCGAGTAGTCATCGGGGAGCGCGAGTAGATCTTGCTTTTCTTCAGTGGTAACACCATGTCTTGCTTTACCGGTACCTCCATAGGCACCCATGAATTCCTCAAACGTGAGGTCAGACACGTCTTGGACTTGGTTTACTTCCACTTCTTCATCTACTTCGTGGTCACCTTCGAAAGACGCCAGCCGGTTATGGTGTACTATCATCGGCTTTCCCCTCGGAATCTTGCTTATTCGGTAGATGACATCGTTGATCTTCTCCATGATGAGGTATGGACCTTCCCAAAACTGCTGCAATTTGGGAGAACAACCTTTTCGCTTCTTGGGATTATACAGCCATACTTTGTCGTTCTTCTTAAAGCAACCCTTTTCGGCTTGTGTATCGTACCGTTTCTTCATTCGGTCGCTAGCGATCTGAAGGTGGGAACGGACCAACTCATGTACATCGTCCATTCTTCTTCGTAATTCGATCACATAATCTTCACCTGCTACATCTTCTCCAGGTCGACACCCAAATTCTAGATCACAAGGTAGTCGCATTTCGCGTCCGAATAGGACTCTGGCTGGTGTCTGGCCCGTTGATTCGTTAACAGCAGATCTGTAGGCCATTGTGAAGAACGGAAGGTATTGGTCCCAGTCTCGCTGATGATCGGACACCATCTTTGTCAAATACTTGCCAACTGTCCTATTCATTCGTTCTACCATACCATCCGATTGCGGATGATACGCGGTAGTTCTTGTTTTCTTCATGCCTAGTCTATCACATATTCCTTGGAATAGATCGCTTTCGAAGTTCCTGCCTTGGTCACTATGGATCTCCAAAGGCACTCCAAATCGGCTGATATATTCTTGGATCAACTTATCTGCAACGGTGGCGGCCTTCTGGTCTGGAAGTGCGTAAATCTCGACCCACTTAGTGAAGTAATCCATTACTACCAGCATGTACTTGCCTCCATTTTCACTTTCTGGAAATGGCCCAGCGATGTCCAAAGCTATTCTTTCAAACGGGCTTCCAACATTATATTGTCTCATAGGAGCTCTCCTTTTTCGGTAAGGCCCGTTACTCGTGGCACAAATAGTACATTTCTTACACCAGTCTTTTACATCGTCGGAACTGTTCATCCAATAAAACCGTTCCCGAATTCGCTGAAGGGTTTTCCTTACACCAAAATGCCCTCCCGATGGACTGTCGTGTAACTGACGAAGTACTTCGGCTATTCTGCTCTTTGGGATCACCAACTGTCTTCTCTTCTCTGAACCGTCATCATTTTCCAGGACTCGTTTGAGCAAGCCATCTTCTACGATAAATGAGTCCCACTGGGCCCAATACGTCTTAACTACTGAGCAAAGGTTTGATATTTCCTGCCAAGGTGGTCGACGGTTTTCCTCTTTCCATTTTCGGATTTTCTGTATAACTGGATCTCTCTCTTGTTCTTCCCTGATCTTAGTAGGCGTCCAGTCGTCGTTGACAATCGTCGTTCTTAGCACTGCTGCTTCCTTGGATTCCGTTTTGTTGCAGTGGGAACACTCTGCTGAGCATGGCCTTCTGGAAAGAGAATCAGCGTTTCTGTGGCTGACCCCGGCCCGGTGCTCAATCTTAAAATCGTATTCTTGGAGTCGTTCGATCCACCTGGCTATCTGACCCTCTGGATTCTTAAACTGCATCAACCACTTAAGGGCGGCATGGTCGGTTCGGATTAGAAACTTTCTGCCATAGAGGTATTGATAGAAGTGCTCTACTGATTTCACTACTGCCAGAAGTTCTCTTCTCGTGACGCAATAATTCCGTTCAGGTTTTGAAAGAACTTTACTAAAATATCCGAGGACTCGTTCCTGTCCTCCTTGAATCTGAGACAGCACTCCTCCAATTCCCACATTACTTGCATCTGTATCTAAGATGAACTCTCCTTCTGGCAGTGGATACCCTAAAATTGGTGCTGTTATTAAATGCTTTTTCAACGTTTCAAAGGCATTTTGGCAGTCTATATCCCAGCGGTATTCTCTTGCTTCCTCTGTAAGTCGCGTTAATGGCTTAGCGATATCTGCAAACTTCTTAATAAATCTCCGGTAGTAAGTACATAGTCCAAGAAAACTTCTCACTTGATGTTTGTCAGTTGGTTTTGGCCATTCCTTAATAGAATCGATTTTTCCCTTATCCACGGCCACTCCTTCTTTACTGACTATATGACCCAGATAATTGACTTTACCTTGAAATAGCTGACACTTCTTGGGGTTTAGCATCAATTGGGCAGCTTTAAGTCGATTAAAAACGTTTTCTAAATTCCTCAAATGATCTTCGAATGTCTCCCCCAAGACGATTATGTCATCTAAATAAACCAGGCATGTTTTCCAAGATAACCCTCTCAACACATTTTCCATAAGCCTCTCAAATGTCGCAGGAGCATTACAGAGTCCAAATGGCATAACGTTGAATTGCCACAATCCAGATCCTGTGGTGAAGGCTGTCTTTTCTTTATCTACTGGGTCCATTTCTACCTGCCAGTATCCAGACTTCAAATCCAAAGTAGAAAACAATTTACTTCCAGCCAATGTGTCCAATGTGTCATCGATCCGAGGCAGAGGATAACTATCCTTCTTGGTAACGTTGTTCAGCAAACGGTAATCCACACAGAACCTCGTCGTTCCGTCTTTCTTCTTAACCAGGACCACCGGAGAGACCCATGGGCTCGTAGAAGGTTCTATCACCCCGTCTTTCTTCATTTCCTGAACAATCGTTTCAGCTTCCTCTCTCTTCGCCTGTGGTAATCGTCGAGCTGTTTGACGAATTGGCTTAGCATTACCAGTATCAATTTTATGCTTAACAACGGTAGTTCTTCCCGTCTTTCCTCCTTTCGGTACGAAAATATCACGATACTGCCGAAGAAATTCCCTTAATTTCCTTTTCTCCATCTGATTTAGAGACTGTCCTGCAACTGCAACCATTTGGTCGAATTTGTCGTTGGAATTATCAGATGTTGTCGCCTGACGGATTATGGATGTCACAGGTACACAAGTTCCTACTTTTGTCTCTTTCTTTATGGTCACTGGGTAGTCGTTGACATTGATAAGTCTCACAGGAATTTCTTTAGCCGAAGTCACCAATTCCTTTCCAATTATGATTCCACGGCCAACCTCATCGTCGTGGTTCCAAGGCTCCATCATAACGGGTCTCCCTTCGTCCACAATTCCCTGTAGCCGCGCTACTATGATCGTTTCGCTTCTCGCAGGCACGACTGTATCTTCTGTAATGGCTGCTTGCACAGTGTTGTCATTATGTGGATGGAGAAATACCTCCTCGTTGCCAACTTTGATTACCTTATTCTTAAAATCCAATTGGAATCCATGCATATTCATTACGTCCATTCCTAATATAACATCCTCTTCGATGTCAGCAACTATAACAGTATGGACGAACTTTTCTGCTCCAATTCCCAATTGTACCTGTATTTCTCCATGAATGTTGGCATTTTCACCTGTAGCGGTCCGAAGTCGCAACCTCGTTGGTAACAGTTTCTTACGGCTGTTTATAACTGTTGGACGTATAATGGTTCTGGTCGCTCCGGTATCCACCAACAACGTATGTCTTTTACCATTTATTTCTCCATCTACATATACACTATCTTCACGACATTTCAAAGAAGCTATTAGTATGAGAGGGTCTTTGGAAAAGTTTTGGGTCGAAGCTGCCCCCCTAAGGCTGACCCGTTCTAGTTTTCCTGATGGTGAGTTTCTTGATTTGCGTCGTACCTAGGGTGCTTACAGGAGCTTCGTACGTGTCCTATTTCGCCACAATTCCAGCATCTGATGATCTTCGTTTTCTTATATGTCATGCTTTTCATCATATTAACGAGCTGGTCAAGTTTATCTTCATCTCCTTCCTCTTTTACAGTCCTAACTTTACTGTACCCGCCAGAGGCCTGCGTAGCTGACTCGTATTCGAGGGCGGCGGATAAGACATCAACCAGCGTCTTGTGACGAGCTAATCGTAGTGTTCTCTGCATTTCATGATCACGAAGACCATCAATAAACGTTTGAACGGCCAATTTTTCCATCATGTCTTCGGGAGCTGTTGGATAAGCATATCGTACTAATCTGGCAATATCTACCTCATATTCTTGAAGAGCCTCATCTTTCTTCTGTCTACGATTTTTAAGCTGCGACTGATATACATGCTCCAAATGTTCGTGGCCATATCGCATATTTAACCTCTTCTTCAGTTGTTCGAAATCATCGGTCTCCTCTACGGCTATGGTCTGAAGCACATCTAAGGCATCTCCTCGAAGAGCGATAGTCAGGTTTACCGCCTTTTCTTTTTCAGACCATCCATTTGCTCTTGCGGCTGATTCGAACTGTTTCATGTAGTTGTTCCATGACGATTTTCCATCGAAAGTTGGGACTTTCACATGGACAGAACCTCCACTTCCTTCAAATTTCGGCCGTGTTTCCAACTTACATTTCGTCTCTTCTTCTTTTGTCTCCACTGTAATTGGATTGTTTCCTCTCTCTGCTGTCCCTGTTTCCTCCATCTTCCTTTCCATCTCTTTAATCTTTTCTTCGAAGGCCGACATATCGGCAGCAACTTGGTTTTTTAGCGAAGACATTCTATCGTCGAGGGCAGACATCTCGGAAGTTACTTTAGAGATGTTAGCAGAAACTTTACTTTCCAGAGAAGAAATCTCGTTAGAAACTTTGTTTTCTAATGAGGCGATGTCGCCGGAAACTTTGTTCTCCAATGATGCGATGTCACCGGAAACTTTGTTCTCTAATGATGCGATGTCGCCGGAAACTTTCGAAATATCGCCAGAAACTTTGTTCTCTAATGATGCGATGTCACCAGAAACTTTAGAAATCGACGAGAGGACAGCATCTTCAAATATATAAGTCTCTGGATCTAGTCCTTCTTCTAGCAAAGCGTTCTTTAGTCGTTGGACTAACTCAGCCTTTTTTCCGGTGGAAGCTAATTCTCTGTCTTCAAGATGTCTTCTTAAATTAGTCACTGTCAGCTCATAAATCGTAGCCATTTTCACAATTTATTTTATATTCACTTGTATTATTATTATAAGTCTAATTTATGTTCGATCTCACTTCTGGCACCATTTGTTGTGAATTTATTAATTGTTATGTCTTTAATTTATAATGTCTTTACTAATTTATTATATTGTTCCTACTTTAATTTATTAAAAGGCACGATAATTTATATAAGTCTATTTATCACTACATATACAATAATTTATTAGTAGGCGAGCGTAACAATAATATCGCGAGCGCGACTCTTCTTCATTAACTGTTTTCAAAATAAAAGTTCCCTCATATTTATACGAAAACAGCTGCTCTAGAATCCCATGGATTTTGACTTCAATTGACCTGGTTTCGCCTCGAATGGACAGGCCTAATTCCGGAAGATTCGAATGGAACCAGTTTTTTTATTACTTGGAGTTTATGCCAGCTATTCGAAATGTCTCGTCTAATCTAAAACAGAACAGCATTAGTCATAATATAATACGGTTATTTTAGGCCAGGATAATTATCGTAACAATAGTGTTAATTCTACGCTATGCACAAAATTACGGGTTAAATGTAATACTGTTATTTAAAATAAAGTCACGAAGATCAAAGTGTACGGAAGCTCATAATTCTCGAAAGTTTGGCACCTTAATTTCCGCAGTAGGAGTTACTCCTTAGAACCTACATTAGTCAATTAAATGTATTCTAAAGATAATACCGAACGGATTTCATATTGCCACCGTCTACAACAAACCCGGCCGAACGGATTTTGTCGATTTATGAGTTTCGTATGCAAATTGAGGATTAAGTCATAATTTATAAACAGTATCTATCACCAAAAATGTTTTGAATAGGCGTTGGTAGAAATCTCAATAAAATTATAGTGCTGTGACAGTGTAAAATTATATCATTCATATCACTATTATTAAATATACTTTAAAAAGGGAAATTCCAAGTGGTTGGCTGTATACTATAGTTAAAAAAAAAATAAAACCTTCTTTTTATATTTATAAAAAAAATTATACCATTTTACAAAAAAAAGTTTTTACCTCATTGTATACCTCTAGATGATTATATATATATATATATATATATATATATATATATATATATATATATATATATAATGGCACTACAGCCCAAATCGAACATTGGTCTCCTCCAAACTATGCCTCCAACCTTGAGACGGTCCCGCGTGGATCTTCTCCAGGTTCTAACGTCTAGCAAATTTTGCGCTTCCACTGCCACTTCGTTCTCCCACCTTTTGGTGCTGCGCCCTGCATTTTACTATCTAAGGCTCTCTTTGGCAATCTTCCAGTCACCATTCGCACTACATGACCAACCCATCAAAGTCTCGGAAGTTTAACGAATTCTGAGATCGGCGCCTCTTTGAACAGTTGGTAAAGTTCATGGTTGTACCTGGATCTCCATATTCCGTTTCCGTTAATAGGTGCAAATATCTTTCTTAGAACTTTTCGTTCGAAAACTTCCAGGGGACATTGTCAATACTTAGAGCCTTGTTGTTTTTCTTCGGTGCTCGTATTGCTTGTTTTACCTCTTTTATCGTCGAGGGTTCTATATTTTGTGTGTCTCATTTAATTTGATGCATGTGTATAAGCTCTTCATTTTCTTGCGGCCCTAGGAGATTTTGGAAATAGGTTTTTTAGACTGATTTTATTTCTTTTGAAATATTGTATACTGCCAGAGAACAGAGTTCGAACAGAGAACGGAAACACCAAGTACATCAACATAGAACGAGGAGTGCGTTAAGGATGCATTTTATCCCCCCTATTATTTAATGTATATACCGTACATATAATTAGAGCTTCTTCTGAAGATCGCCCTGAAGGTGCCAGAGCCAATGGAATCATCATTAACAATATAAGATATGCCGATGACACCGTAGTATTAGCAGAAACAGAAGACCAACTAAAAATATTGACGAACATATTATCAGAAGAAAGTCACAGGCTGGGCTTGGACTATAACTTTTCCAAAACCAAAATTCTGGTATTCCACAAAAACCCCATGAACAAGTTACACCTAACATACAAATAAATAGTATCACCCTTCTGAGTTCCCAAAGCTTCATATACCTGGGCAGAGAACTAAATAGTCAACTAGACCACTCAAAAAAAAATTAAAAGACGCATTGAAATAGCAAGATCTGGTTTCATGAATATGCGTAAAATGCTCTGTAACCCCAAGCTATCAGTCTCAATAAGATTGAGAACACTAAAGTGTTATGTGTGGTCTCTATTACTATATGGCTGTGAGACCTGGACATTAAAACAGTATGACGTCAACAAATTAAATTCATTTGAAATGTGGATGTACCGCCGAATGCTAAGGATAAGCTGGACCAGCAGAACTACGAATAAAGAAGTACTGAGAGTAATGAACACGCCCTCATCTGGTCAATACTATCAAAATTAGAACGACGTCATATCTAGGACACATAATGCGCCATAGGGAATTTGAGCAGCTCCAGGTAATATTAGAAGGCAAGATTGAAGGTTAAAGGGGCATAGGACGAAAGAAAAAATCTTGGCTACGAAACATCAGAGATTGGAGCCACACAAAAAGAAATAAATTAATTCATCAAGCCCAGAACAGAGAGAAATTTGCCATATTGATCGCCAACGTCAACAGAGAAGGCACTTAGGAGGAGGAGGATACTGCCAAAGTAAGAAAACTTTAATATTTGGGATGTAACCCGTGGTGAAAAATACAATATCCTACAGTTGATAGTGCAGGACAAGAATGTCCTGGTTGATAAATTTGAGAGAATGGTTCGGATAAAGTACGTGAAGAAGAAAAAGGAGAAACTTCACGACACATATACAAAGGCTTAAAGGAAAGTGGTATCTGGCGAAGACAATATAATTATGAATTATACAAAAATATACCCGGATATCATAACATTCATAAAAATTCGACGGCTAAGGCAGATTGGACATGTAAAAAGGATGGAAAAAGATAAAATACCGACCAAAATTAACAAAAAAAGTGCAAGAAGGGTATAGAAAAATGGAAAGACACAAGCTGAGATATAAGGAATAAATAAAACAAAATATCGCAATTTTAAAAATAAAAATTGTTAAAGACCCGCAAGCAAGATCGGAGTGGAGAAGAATTCTTAACTAGGACATGACATATCATGAACAAAGACAAATAAAAACATTAGCAGAAGAACAAAAGCAACATATTTTGCTTCTAAATTCTTATTGAATTTTTTTTTCTGACAGATCTTGCCACACCCTCATATAATATCTTCCTTTGCATTTTTTTCTTTTTATTTGTATTTTTGTTTTCATCATTTGTTTCGGTACTCTTTGTTCACTCATTCTTTCTACTTCCATAATTACTGATTCTCGCAGCTTTGACTACATGTGTAATGGACGGAAGGTTGGGCAGATCCTTAGTTTCTCATTATTTTTTTTACTTTAGAACACTCCTTGCTTTTCTCCCCATAAATTCCTCTCAAACTTTGTCCTCTGCATGTGTTATTATCAATGCGTTACTCTCATAGACAAATCTTGCTCTTATCTTCCAAACATGCTGTTTCACCTTTTGTGATAGCCATTTAGATCTCATTGCTTTTTTTAACGGTCCTTTTTCAATATTTTCTTACAATATTCTTTCATCGATTTCTTTGGTTTTCTCATAATTCGTCGTTATAATTGAATGTAAAACTATTTTCTTATACTAATTTCAACGATCTTTCCTCTGTCCATTCTATTACTAGTTTTTGTTCGTTTTCAACGCGCATTAGATGTGCACACATTTTTACTCATTTTCATTTTTCCCATTTATCCTCAAGTTAACTTATTATGTAGCCATTTTTTTATGTAGCTTTTTACGAGTCTCACCAGTCTCTGGAGTTCCTTCTTTAGTTCAATTTTCTCTGTAGTAAGCACATTTCTACAGTCTCCACATCTTAGTATCTGATGATGTTTATTTTTTAATATTTCCTACCTATTTTAAGACCAGAATAAACAATACTGCTAGGAATGGATCATTCTGTTTAACCTCTCTTTTCACTTCTACCTCTATATCGATTACATAGTGATTAAACATCGGTGGAAAATATCTATTTATCATCATCATTGGTGCTACAGCCCTATAAAAGAGCCTCGACCTTTCCAAGTCTATTACGCCAGTCAGTTCTATCCATTGCCAACTGTTGCCAGTTTGCTGCGCCTATTTGTCTACCATCCTCATCTACACCATCCCTCCATCTGAGTTTTGGTCTACCCGTATTTCTACTTCCCACAGGTTGTGACATAAGGATTCGTCTAGGAGGGTTGTTCTGCTGTGATCTTGCCAGATGTCCTGCCCATCTTAGTCTTCCTATTTTTATGGTGGTAAAGACATAAAAATAGGAAAATATCTATTAGCCAATGTAAAACACGACCTGGCACCAAATTCGGCTCTGATCACCAGTTCCTTTTTGCAACACTAAAGCAAAAATTCAAAGCGTGTGATAGGTTTCGAAATAAGAGGCTATCACAAATAACAGATACACAATAATTTAAAAGCCAATGTAATAAAATATTGGAAAATATTTTATCAACCATTGGCACTCAAAATTCCGAAAACATTTTGCTATTTTTTAAAAATTTTACAAATAAAAGGGATATATCGCGCACAATTCCTTAATTAAATTTTGCAAAAGTATTTTTGCTCTCAGAGCATCTTCAGGAGTCTCTGGAATAAGCCAAAAACGCTTTGTAAGTGACAGAAAAAGTAGCAAAACTTCGACAAAAACTCGAAGCTGATAGTCGATCAAAAATATATAACATTTCAGACTTACTTCTTCAAAAAAATGGTTATCCAGCACATCAAGGATTGTCATAAACATTTGAATACACTTATAAAAATAAAAAAACACCAGAAAAAAGGACAAACAGTCACACAGTCACACAGTCAGACAGTCACCATTAAAGTGAACTGTACATTCAAAAACTCTGTGGCAAACTCAACATTGACCACAAGTAGAACCGACCAGTAGTTTAGGAGAAGCCAACGGATGAAATATGAAATATGTTAATTACTAGATGTAGACTGTATAATCGAGTCACGCACTCAAACCTGTCAATAATAACTGAGGTGTTAATTTGGGGGCAAATATAGTGGACACAGAGTGTGAATGCAAAAACTAGACTAAAACAATTTACTAGAGAGTGGTTGGTTGCCTACACTAAAAAGTCTCTACCAAGCACTACCAATACTACAGAAAAAAAAAGGAATTGAAATACTTGAAAATAAGGTTAAAATATCAAAATATTACTTAAGACCAACTTACCAATAGTGGGAGATGTTAAAATATATAAACTTAGCGATGTTATATCTAAATTACAAAAAGATATGCTCTAATATTAAACATCAGTAAGGTGATTCTCTACATCCTGCAACGTCGTCTAGAAAACTTCATGAGCTGGCAAACAGCATCTGAGTAGGCTGGATTTGTCAAGGGTAGGATAGAAGTCCTTATTGTAAAAAACGTCATATAAAAAGCCAAAGAATATTAGTTTCCGATATTTATATGTTTTGTTAATATACAAAGACCTTTGATAATGTTAGATGGGATAAACTATGGAACATACTGACGACAATGGGTGTACCTAAACACTTGACTCACCTAATTGGCAAACTGTATCAAGATAACCTGGAAAACCTTCGAATGGACGGATTTCTATCTGATGAATCAACTTCAGAAGGGAGAATGCCAAGGATGCATTTTATCTTCCTCATTATTTAAATCTATACAGAGTTCATAATGCGCAGAGTTCTGGATGAATGGGGGGAGAAATAAACCTAGGTGGTGTCAAGATATCTAACTTGCGCTTCGCTGACGACACTACACTTCTAGCCTCTACCCCAGAAGAAATTACTAACTTATTATAAAAACTCGAACTAGAAAATGCCAAGTTTGGACTCACAGTTAACATTAACAATAAAACCAAAATCATGGTTATTGATCACCAACAACACTTTCCTGAAACCCAAACTACTGCGTAGTGCGAGGTTGTCTCCTCTATGATATATCTTAAAACTATAGTTAACAACTCAGGCAGTTGTGAACCTGAAATTCAAAGACGCATGCAACTAGAAAGAGCAGCAATGACTGAACTAAACGAGGTATGGCGTGATCGTCACATTACTATGATAGACAAGAGGAGAGTCGTTTTAACTCTGGTCTTTTCTGTATTTTATTATGCATGTGAGACATGGACCTCAAAGAATCAGATAGATGAGGCATAGACGCTTTTGAAATGCAGATTTGGAGACGACTGCTTTAAATTCCATGGACGGCTCTCCGCACAAATGTCTCGGTTCTAGATAAAATTAAGCCCAATCAGCGCCTCTCTAGTAGTGTTTACTCTAGAATTTTCTAGTTCTTTGATCATATTATTCATCAAAATGATCAGAAAATTAAGCGGTTGGTGGATCAAGAAAGGTCTCAGACATTACGAAAAACTTCTCAAGAGTATACTGAGGCAGTACATGTAACAGATGACCGCGACCAGTATCCGAGCTGCTGAAGCTTAACGATGAACCACAACATATCTGCTGAGATGTTAATGACAATGAAAATAATTTGATATTACTGGTTTGATATAAACTTTGAATGTTAAACCCTTGACCTTGAAAATCTGTTGAACTAAATAAATAATATATGCTACATATTTTGCTATATAATATGCTACATATTTTTTTAATTTTATTTTCGCTGCTTCTGTAAAATTTTCTACATGGAATTTTTTTCTCAAAATGTCTATACGTTATTAATCAGTTTTTAAACATAATTATAAAGAAAAACCGCAAATATTTTAAATTTTCAATTGAAAAAAAATCTCAATGAGTGATAAAATTGCAATAAAATGCCATCGTGCACGTTCACTCCTTGATCTGTACCAGCCTTCGTCTGTGCATAAGTCGGTACTCTAGTTTATCTTTATCTTTAGTTCAGAACGACAATTCCATCGCGTAAGTTCTTGTACCACTCCTGCGTAATTCGAAAAGTGAGCGTGTCTAGCCGCGTGGGCAGTGCGATTGAGAGTGAGAGTAAAACGGAACAGATTTTTTTATATTTGTTTACAAAGGCTGCTTTGTATACCCAATGTGTAAGTGAAAAACTTGTTTGTTTACTGTTTTTAATACGATGATTAGAGACCAATATAATAATAGGCTCTATATTATCTAAATTGGTATTGAACTTGAAAAGTAAAAAACAAACAATAATTATGCAAACAAAAAAACTAGAAATAGTTTTTCAATAAAAAAAAAAGAAGTTCATAAACTTAAAAAATAATTTTAATCAAATTAATTTCTGAGCATGGGTACTTTTGTACCGTCACTATTTCACACTTCTCATAATAATACGATTAGTATGGATTGTTTTTTAGTGCCATGTCAGAACAATCCACATTGGTGATCACCTTAACGACGGCTTTACAAAATGTAGACCTGTGTCTACATTTCCTCGACAATTTTTCTTCACATAAAATTGCATTAGTATTTGGTTGTTGCATTATAGTATTCAACATTTCCTTTCCATAGATTTAAATATATTACATATAATTGAAATATTTCACTTAACGTTTCATCTTTCAGCTAGGACATAGATAAATCCTCTCTGATGTCTTCTTCAGGCCTTTCGAGGTCTCAGTCTCCCTAGCCCCCAGACACTACTACACTAATCACTAATTAAAGCATTACAACCCTGAAGACTGTTAAGTTTAATATTCATTTTTGTAATAGTATTAATCTTAGCTCTAGGTTTAATATATATATATATATATATATATATATATATATATATATATATATATATATATATGCTCTGTTAAGAATAAACAGTATACTTATGTCTTATATTCTTTTTTTATTAAGGTGGCTCTAGCAAGGAAATGTTGGGATTAAAAAAGTAAATCTCACTATCTATTAGCCTTGGGACATATTGAAAATTGGACATAGTCCTCCCCTTAGCTTCTCTATCTTGCTTCATCTGGAACCATGTGTGTCATCTAATTCGAACCAGCGTGGTGTTTCAGTTTATCTACCCACTTAATCTGTGATATTCCTCAGTTATCTTTTATATATATCCAGGGTTTCCAAACTGTGATAATCGCAGTCCATCTTCCATCATTTTTTCTAATAGTAGTATCTGCAACTTTGATGACGCTTCTTATCCAGGATTTCTTCTCATATCTGACAATCGTATGTTGATCATTTGTCTTTCTATTCCTTTTTGTGTTTTTGCTATTCTATCAATATTACCTCTTGTGAATGTGTAAGTTTAACATCGATATATAAAATCTTAGAAACTTTTTACAGTTTACTCCCGAAACATATCTATAGACCAGAGACATTTGCAAATATAAACTTTTTATATATAATAAAAAAGCATAATTAAAAAAAATTAACACCGATTTGATTTTCAAATAAAAAATTAATTGTTTCTGAAAATTATTGTTAAAAAGTATTATTTACAACTATAATACATAAATATTTAAGTTGCTTATATTTTAATAACCTTTTCTACTACTAATAATAAGAGAAAAGTAAACGTTTACAAAATAAATATTTATTTCAAATTGTTTAAAATAATTCACATATTAACTGAATGCACTTTTATGATCTCTGCCACGAGATACTTTAGATTAAGAAAAAGCATCAATATTCGTTGATTAGAACCAGAGATATTGCAACTTTTTTAAATTTGAATTCACGAACTCAATTTTTGGGAATAGTTGCTTCACTTTTAAACCCTTTATCTGGTTAATTTTTTTAAATTTTTTTGTCTCAACTTGAACTCTTAATCTTTCAAATGGTTCCTTTTAAATTTCTTATTGCATATAAACAAAGCTCCGGCGAATTTTTAAAATTAAAGGGTAACTCGGGTTGGAAGGGCCGTAGAACATTTTTTTTTAATTTGTGTAAAAATGCCAATATGGGGAATAAAAAAATTAACTTTCTACATGTTATTTTAATTATTTAAAGTGTGAGTTATTTTAATTGTTTATATAGCTTAAAATTACAGTACTTTTGCAAACCCATTTTGGAATATTTAACACAAACTTTTTGATAGTAAATAATTTACTTTGAAAAAATCGATTTTTGAGCTATTTCTGCGATAATTTAGCAACCAATTAACAAAAATACTTTATATAAACTATCATTTTTTAAAATCAAATAGTGATCTTATATTTCCTATACATTGTTTAAGTAAAAAATGACTTTTAATCGAATTGAAAATCGAAACGTCAAATTAATAGGTTCCAATTGAAAAATTGAAATAAAACATATTAACTGCACTAATGGAAAAACAATATTGTTTTCATTATGTAACAACTGCAATAACATTATAAATCGATGGTATATTATTAAAAAGAAATTATTGCCATTTAGCTATATCGCTTAAATAAAGAGTAAACAAATAGGGATATTTATTTTAAATCAATATATACTTTCCGCTTAAAACACCTTTGTCAACAAATATAAAAACAAATTGGTTTTATCTGTTATCATTGCTTCCTGGACCTGATTCCGCCAGATACTAAGATACGGTTGAAAGTGTATAAAAAAATATGTCTATGGTGTTTTAGTACTCGTATGTTTTATTTGTGAAAGGTGTTGGACTAAAATTGTGGTAAGTGAAATATTTTTACATGCAGTAAATATTTTAAAATACATTTCAATAATAGTTAAATTAGGTTTTTATTAAGTTATATAATATTTAAATGCACAGTATTTGGTTTTACCCTTATTTTAATAGAGATTTTGATAACTTGTAGTCTATTTACGTCTTTTTTGCGTATGAAAGGTTAACTTATTTAATTCATGTTTTTCTGAAGCAATTTACTATTGTTATTGGGAAAGAGCCACAATTTTACTTTAAAATAGGACTATTAAAATAAGACGGTTAACATAGGTCGAAAGAAGGACGATTTCCGAAGTGGAAATCGAAACATCAAAATAAACTTATTTTAATGTAAAATTGGGGCTTATTTCGAACAAAAAGATTAAATTATTTTTATTAAATTTAGTCAATTTTTGTCTTAGGCATCGTAGTCAATCTTTCTCCAAAAAAACACTTTCCAAGTAGGGGTTTTCCACTATATCTCTGTTTATTTTTAATTCTTTGCCGTTACAGAAACTTCATATTTCTCTTTTGCTTATTCTTCTTTATTGTTATTATCGCACAAAATGCCAGTTCAATTTTCGGTGTCTTCCCAACAATAACAACAGCGTTTTTAAGTCTCCCAACGTTTCATTCTTCTCCTATTGCTGATTTCTCTCGAGGTATCTACTTTTCCACACTTATATGACTTGTAAACTTTATCTAATACCACTCTTTAATTTTTTATTTTTATCGTCCATTTTCACCGTGTTGTAAATTTCGACAGTAGCTTCCCATTACTTCGAGATCTTTAATTAAAATGGAGCCGGTTTTTTATTCCGTTCTCATGATTTGTGCCAGTTGTTAATTTAAGTTAAAAATAATAATTGTGCTGGTATTAATCCTATGAAAGCATCCTTACATCATCTCTTACAGAAGCTAAAAGGAAA
Source organism: Diabrotica undecimpunctata (assembly GCF_040954645.1). Taxonomy (NCBI): domain Eukaryota; kingdom Metazoa; phylum Arthropoda; class Insecta; order Coleoptera; family Chrysomelidae; genus Diabrotica; species Diabrotica undecimpunctata. Next base: position 167,130,928 of record NC_092803.1, read on the forward strand.
AGATACAGATACACGGAAGAGCCCAGCACAAAGTGTGATATGCTCAACAGTACTCGAGTCATCTTCCCTCTTCTTAGGTAGCCTCATCGCAAATAACCTGGTCATCTGCCTAGGCAAATTTAATGGCGCAGTTGGAGATATAGTGCAACAGGCTCTAACTGCAGTCATAGAATGGACTTTCAAAAGCCCAAAATCCTGAAATTTACTAGAAAGAGGAATTTATAAATATTAATCTAAAACTGTGAATTGTTAATTAAGTAAGGTACCTAAAGGCAATACTAGACTCGAGGATTATATAAAATCAGCAATAAGGAAGAGATGTAGCCTCACTTATTGTAACTCACTTAAGTAATGTGGGTTTTAAAACTGAATATGTTATAATTATTTATAAGATAGTGTTATAATATATACATAAGTAGTATGGTGGCCAAATATCTAGCAAATAAATACTATTCTCAAACTATCCAAGGTACAAAGACTTGCTTGCCTTGAAATTATAGAAGCTCACTTCAACGGGAGCCATGAAGGCACTACTAAACATTCCTCCTCTATACATCATTATAAAATTTAAATTGGAATATTATAGACTGCGAGAAAATTTTAATAACGTAGTCATAGACCAGGTCATAGCAATAGCATAAATAAAACCAAAGATACCAAATGGATAATTAGTTCTGACCAAATAGACCTAAAGCACCTCTCCAGATAAACATTCACTCTCGAGTAATGGAGCAAAGGAAACACACAACCCAAGCTACAAAGTTATACCTGGTACACTTCTTCTTCGTCAACAATTTCCATTCATTTATGCTCTGTCAATAGCTTCCATCTTTTTCTATAATGCGCCAACTTAATCCATTGTTTGCCTGAAACTGATCTTATATCACCTACCCATGTCTTTTGGAGTCTTCCCATGCTTCTTGTCGTTCCCCTTGGTCTCTGTTCTAGGATTCTTCATGTCCACCTGTTATCACTATTTATCTGGCTATGTTACTGGCTCAGCATCATTTTATTTTTGTTATTTCTTCCACGATATCCCTCGGTGTCTCTGATCTTGTCTCTTAGTGATATTCTAAGAATGTTTTGTTTTATTGCCCTTTGGTTGTTTTTAGTTTTTTTTATCATATTTCCTAGTAGAGCCTACGAGCTCTAACCCATAAGTACAAACTAGTAGTATGCAAGTATTATATACCTTTTGCTTTAAGTTTATAGGGATGGAGGTATTTTTAAATATATATGCTAGTTTTCCGAAAGAGGCCCACGCTAATTGCAATCTTCTTTTAATTTCAACATCCGCAACAATCCTGGTTTTGTTTTCCTAGTTTGATAACGCAACCCGAGTATACAATAATGTTTAACGTTTTCTATAGTTTGGCTTTATATTGTTATATTTGTCTGGTCCTGGTTCATTATTTTTGTTTTATTGAAGATTATTTTTAAGTCTACCTCTCCAGAAACTACATTTAATGGTTGTAACATTTATTTAGTTCTTGGATATTATCTGCTATTAAAACTCTCATCTACAAATCTCAAATGGTTTTAGTATGATCCATCATAATCAACGATATTTTCAATAATGTTTCAATAGTTTGGGGAAAGGGGTTTCTTCTTGTGTCATTCCCGGTGTAGTTTTATGGAATTCGTTTTTGTGTTTTCGTCGAGCTTTATGTGCATGGTTACATTTTCATATATCCTTTTTAATACATTGTGGTAGTGGCATCTTGAATCTGTAAGTGCGATTTTTAGAGACTCTAGCACAGCCCATAATTCGATGAAGTCTAATGATTTTTGAAAATCTACTCACGCCATATGAATTAGAACATTATACTCGCTACATTTCTCTATTAGTGTTTTCTGAATTCAGCCTGCTCGATAGGTTCGTAAAAACCGATCTTATTCGTTAGGCAGTTGGTTATGATTTTGGTTAGTCATTTATACAGATGTGGACAATAAGGATATTGGTTCGTAATTTTTGATATTTACTTTATACTTGTACAAAGCGAACCTGGTACACAGACGAGTGTAAAACTGTGGAATGGTAGCGAAATTTATAGTAGTGGTGAGATGTAAACATTTCTAATAAAGCCTTGATAAAAGAGCTAATAAATTTGTTAAAAGATGATCAGATACAAAATACTTACAGCTGGTCCAGAACCGGCCTTAGGAGTACCAAAAACCTTCATCAGAACTTCTACGGCAAAGTATACGTAGTCAAACACATGACGAATTATATTGTGGACGGATATTCACTAATATAGCCAAAGTATTATGGAAAGGAACTAAGAATTATTTTAGAATCAAAAAAGGCTTCGTTTTTGGACGTGCACCAGTTGAAGGAGGATTATTCTTTTCTTATTGTACCATCTTCTAACCAAAATTAACGATCACTTCTTTAAGCGCTTTCTTTTTGTAATGTAAAATATCTATTTAACACTGAGGTTACTCCAATCTTTGATATTCCTCAGCCAAGATATTTTCTTTTTTCCCAAGCCGTTTCTTTTCCCTACTCTTCCTTGCACGCTTTGTTTCAATTACATATCTAAATCCAAACTGTGTGTTGTTTAATATTTTTTTATATACGCTGTTGAATAAGTTTGAGTAGTATTTTTAAAGTGTGGGTCATGGGGCTAATAATTGGTATTCATCGCAAGATTTAGATTATTTAGATTATTTTTCTTGAGTAAGGATAAAAAGACAGATTTTAACCATTAATCGGGAATTTGAACGTCGTGGTATATTTTATTAAATAGTTTGGTTAGACACTCTATATTTTCATTATTTAAGATTTTTAAATTTCTACTGGAATTTCATCAGGACCGTTTTACCACTTTTTGAGTTTTTAATTGCCTGTTTCACCTCTGATATTAGAATGTGTACCTATATTTACATTAGTTGGTAATATTTCATTTATTTCTTCTCTATTATCTGTAAATAAGCCCCTGATGTATGTTCAACAAGTTTGTTGTTTTTCTTCTTCTGATAATCGGAGATCCCCATTGGAGTTTCTTATAACGTGTGGTATTTTTTTCCGTGTATTACCCGTAATTTATTTTTGTTTCTTATGTAAGTTATGTGTGTCGTGTTTTATATTAAATTCTTCTATGTCTTTACAACTTTCATCCATCCAGCGTTCTTTAGCTTCCTTCATCTGCGTTTTTACTAGTTTCTTCAGTTGCTTGTATTTTTCTTTATTTATGTTTTTGTGTTTTTGTTTTTCTTCTATGAGCTTTATAATGTCTGGTGTCATCCAGTGTTTTTTGGCACCTAGTGCTTTTCTACCCACAAACGTTTGACCTGCGGTAAATACTGCCGCCGGGCACTGTTAATATCTTTTTTTGATTCTTCTGTGAATGCTGGTGCAATTGCTTCATTTATTAGTTTTTGACATTTTTCAATCTCAAATTTTGACAAATCTAATCTCAATTTTACTTTGTTTTCTGTTGTTTTCTCAGTTTAATGTTAACATTGGCAAGACGTAGATTGTGGTCGGAGTCTGTATCAGCACTAGGATATGTTTTCATGCTTTTAATCACATTTCTAAATCTTTTGTTCACAAGAATGTAATCGATTTGGTTTCTTATCAGATTATTTTCGTTGTCTCTTGGTGCACTTTAGGTATAAAGTCTCCTTGGTGCTAATTGATAAAAGGTGTTTGTGATGACAAGTTCTTTTTCTTGAAAAATATTGTAGTAATCGTTTTTTTTTCTCTCTTCCTCTTTGGTTTTTTTTATCCCTAGACCATAATTTCCTCCAATATTTACTTTTACTTTACCAATTTTAGCGTTAAAGTCGCCCATTATTATGTTGGTTTTCAACTGTTACATTATAATTCTTTCATTATAGGGAATAAAGGAAGAGACATATGGTTATAATGCTTTTTTAATCATGATTCCTACACCAATTTTGTGATTATCAGTACTACGACCCGAGTCATAAAGAACAATGTCATTAGGATAACATTGTCTAGCACTGGGCCATCTCACTTCGCTGAGGGAGGTATCTCCATTTCAAGTATGCTCATTTCTATTGATACTGTTGCGAGTTGTTCAGTTTTATATAATGTTTTTACATTCCACGTTGCAATATGATTTATATATTTTATGTTTTCCCACCTGGAGTTTCTTTGCACCACTGTCCCTTTTAAGAGACGCCATGCACTCGGGGTCGTTTTGTTTTGATTCTCCATTAGTGATTTTTATTGAGATATCCTTAGGGATCTTTAATGCAGTGGTTTCTCCTTGCCTTCTGAATCCTTATGCCATTGACCAATCATGGTTTATCGATCTTTAAGACCGCTTCGTCAATCTCAGGACAAAAGAATGCCCTTCCACTTAGTAGCTCATCTGCTTGAAGCCGTTAACCAGTTAGCTTGCTATCTCGTCAGTCCCGAGCCAACCTTCCATTGGGGTTGGTTACCCAATCTTCAGTATTAGAATCATTCTTCATGGAGGCGAGCCTTTCTGGGAGAAGCTAGAGGTGCTATCTGGAAGCGACACCTTATGATGTGAATCACTTCTATGTGAAAGGAGGATATCTACAAACAATGAAGCTGTTTTATGAACACTTAAGCTGCAGATTCTCAGGCATAGAACCTGAAACAGTGTAAGTCGCACTAGACCTTAGACGGCAAACCCTTTTTGGGGAATACCAAGTGAGTCCAAAAATATATGGTACCTACCACTAGACTTGTAAAAGCTAATAAAATGTTCCAGAATTTGGCAGTGGGTAAGATGAATAAATGAAAGATATTTAAGAAGCGAATTGTTTGCAGCACGACGGTTTATATAAGCAAGCTTTAAAAAATAATAATTAAAATAGTACTAGTTCTTGGGCCAGATCATTCTTGATATTTCTACTAGTGCTAATTTCTGATTACACTGTCTTGAAATATTCTTGAAATACTCTGTTATTAAGCATAATTTTCATCAATCTCGACGCAAGTTTACAAGAAATATTGCACAGGAATTTATATCACTTTTTTTTCTTCAACTGGTATCATTCATTGCAGATGAATTGATAAATATTTCAATTGTAAAAAGTTATTTGGTCTGGAAAGAGTTTTTTGGTATTTATCCACTGAATATTACTTTTCATTCATAAGGTATGATTTATTCCTTGTTTAATAGATATAATAAATTTTGTTTTCTGTTCGAAATTAACTTTCGTAAACTACTTTGAAAATTTATGTTGTTTCTCCTTAAGAAGTCATCAACCTCTTATTAAGAAGTTTTTATCGCCGAAATCTCCGCCAAGGAAAGTTCAGAAGCTGCTCGTTACTTTTAGTGGTCTGTAATTGACGTTGTTGGTGATATATTGTCTTACATATTGCACCAAATATTGCACTCTGAAGATAAATGGCTTATTTTTTGTCTATTATGAGTTACTGTATTTTATATGGGATTCACGATTTTCTCCTAACAAATTATGTGGAAATATTATTAGTCAACTAAAGATTTTTTTATGTATTACTTTTTATTTTTCTTTAACTAACAATTTATTCCGTAGTTCATAGATGGAAATGGAATCCTTTGTATTTTCTTCTACTTTTGATATCATATGGGATATAAATTGCAAAAAATTTTGTGAATAAAAAAATTAAAAGGTCAAAGAAAACAATGTTAATATTGTGAAAATCTAAAAAGTAATCTGGAAAACTAATAGCGGCAGATTATGATCCCTAATTTGGTCAACACTTTGGTCTCATCTTCCTTTTAACAATATTCGATCCCATTTTCCAAATTTTTTATTTTCTTCTAAACTTTCCAACCACTTATAATAGTTTTTTGATAAGTCTTTCGACACCATATTGCTGGCATAAGCAAGATCAGACCAAAATATTACATCATTTTGATGATGGACTGTTTTTATGTGTAATAATACGTGTGATGGTTTTATCTGTAATCATACCTAATTAATATTTTGGGGTACAAACTTAGGAGTACAAAAATAGTTATAACTATTGTTATAGCATAAAGTTAGCAACATCTCAAACTCGGTCAACATATTTTCTTGAAATTTTCCCCACAGAAATGGCGCACTAAACTAAAACTGTCAGTTAACTTCGCTTTTATTTTAAATCGAACCTACTTTAAATAGTTTTTAACATAATGTTTGTAAAATTCGTCGTTGATTTATTTCATAATGTAAGAGAGTAAACTACTTTAATCATACAGTACAACAGTCACATGGTGTTTTATACAATACCTTCGTCCCAATGTGGCCAATATGGAGGAATTATTTCGAGCTCTACTTAGGTGTATTTCGAATACTTCCTTTTTTATAGTATTTTGCACTATTTTGAACAGTATTGTATAACACTCCAAAACGACGTTCCGACTTTCGACTAACACCAATTCTATCTTTAGCAAAGTTTACCAGTTTATAATCCTGTTTTGTGTCAATAAATAACGTCTTACAAATTAATTTAAGGGAAATCCTCTTCACTCATCTCTTATCGGCGTGTAAATCACGACCAAATTAACATTTTGACCCGTGAACAAAATAATTTCATGTTTGGACGATCGTCCAGTACAAACGATAAACATTTTTGTAAAGTTTCTTTAATACTTTTGACCTATTTATTGGCTACTAGTCTAGTCGTTGAATTTGACCTTTAAAAATCAGACGAATGAGCTGAATTTTTGCTCAGAATGTCAATTTTGGTACCCCAAAAACTATGCAAAAAAGTTTACCACTCCTACCCCCGGCTTCCCCCTAAAACCCCCCAAAAAACATCTGTACGTCGTTATACAAAATATTTTAAATAAAAAATGTAGCTAAAGTAATTTTGAACAAAAATGCTTATTGGCACTTTTTGTGCAGAATGAACCGCTCTCTCAGAAAGAACGGTTGAAGCGACCAGCGATAATGCAAGTCAGTTAGGAGCGCGAAATCAATTGTAAGTAAAATTTGATTTGTATCAAGTCGACGGTAAAAATTCGATATATTTTGATAAGAGTATCCTATCCACAAAAATCACAATACATTTTTAAAGTTGAAGAGTGCAGCTTTTGTATGCAACAACCAAAACTTTTTGTATTTGTATCTTTTTAGTGCAGTTTTGATTATTTCAGTCTTATACATTCGGACATCTTTGTGACGTCTAACCTCTTTGTGAATTCTTTTGTTTAATTCCAGTTATGTCTGCTGTATCTTGGGGAGTTCTTTTTCGCTGTTCCATAAGATGCAATGTCCCTGGTTACATTTTTGAGTTATTCTTGACCTTGTGCAAATTTTCCTGGTTGCGACTCGGATATCGGTAGTCATTTTATGGTTCATTAATATTTATTTTATCTAAGGTTTCGGTTGGTTCTAATTTCTTTTTTAATTCTCTTTAACATTCTATTTCACTCGGTTTAAGTTCATCAATAGTGGGAAGCATGCTGTGTAAGTGAGTTTCTTTCAAGTTTGAGATTGAAATGGGGAGATGCCCCTACTATCCTATGATCACTGTTTGTGTCAAAATGGTAATGGTTTAGTACTGAGACGTCTGTACTTCCGTCACTTTTTATTATTGGAGATGATAAAATCAATTTTTCAACTTTTCACATAAAAATTGTATTTACTTATATGTTTCTGCTAAAACCAAATTCACAAAAATTGTTGTCATGGGCCTTCCAATAATTGTTGTATGTCTACATATATATATATATATATATATATATATATATATATATATATATATATATATATATATATATATATATATTTAAACCCCTTTTGCTTGATAGTTTTAATATGGGCCTCTTCCATTTTCTTCCATGCTTCGCTGCCCCATACCAGACGTTTCCATCTTCGTTCTGTAACACCATTAATGTCATCGCTTCACCACATTTGGGATCTTTTACTTTTGTTCTCTCTTTAATTGATAAATTAGTTAAATTTTCCCAAAGTAAAATGCCCAGCATCTGTCGTTCCTTGGGTTTTTAAGATTTTCTCAACTTTTCCAAATTTGCTTTGATGAATTTTCATGTCCGAGCTCCATATGTTAGAAAAGTACCTATATAAGCATTAAATCCTTTGGTTCAAAGTTTTTGAGATATCTTACTATTTTTCAGTATATAAGACAGCTTTCCAAAGGCAGTTTATCGCAATTTTATTCTTACACTTCCGTTGTGTGGTTTTCTGTATTTAGTTTTACATTTTGTCCCAGATAAACGTACATATTTATCTACATATTCCACGACAGTTTCCTGCACTATTATTACCTGTTTGTTATCTTTGTTTGACATAAGATTCGTTTTGTTGAGGTTCATTTAACTCCTTTTTATTGAGATTTTATACGTAGCTATTCCAACATCTTCTTTAATTCGTTCCAATTTAGCGCTATTATATCTACATCATCGATCTATCTAAGACGATATAAACACTTTTCATTGACAGAAATTCCTCGCCTTCTACAATCCTTGTTCTTCTTCTTCTTCCTCTTTATAAGCAATTCTGCTTGTTCATTGGCGGATTAATACCTTTATGGAAGGTTGTCACTCCATCTTTCGTCGTCCGATACTTCTTTTGTCGATTGGTGACTTATCTCTTGCTATTTTGACAACACGGGTCTCCTCCATTCTGCTTATGTGATTATTCCATTCTTTTTTTCTATTTTATGTCCATTCATTTATACATTGTACGTTACATTTTCTTCTAATGTCTTCACTTCTCTTTCGATCTCTCAGCGTATTTCCTGTAATTCTTCTCAGTACTCTTATCTCTGCCGTTTCCAGTAGCCTTTGCGTTGTGGCTGTGTCGGGTCTTATTTCTGAGGCATATGGTATTATTGATCTTACACTGGCTTTATAAATTCTTAACTTTATTTCAGTGTCAATGTGTCTGTTTCGCCATATAGTGTTATGAAGGCATCCTCCAGTCTATTTGCTTGTTGTACTTGATCTCTCACTTCTTTGTCTAGGTCTCCATAGCTTCTTCAATCCAACGACTTAAAAATATCCAGTGATGCTGTAAATGGGTTTAAAGATATTGTATTGCATTGGCTTACGCCACGATTTATTTCAATTAGATTAGTTTTTTGGTCGTTATTGAATATCATCTCTTAATTAATTCTCATTAAGAATAATTGTATTTTCACCTTTTCAGATTTTTAATCTTCTAGTGAATGAATTACTAATACGCTTATAATTTTGCTGTTACCGTTCAACTTTACCAAAACTATTTTTTGGTATTTATTTTGCTATATTGCTAATTCTAATGAAATTACTTTGGTAAAGGTGTTTAGTTTGCAATATTAATTACTTATTGTCAGTCAAGTAGTAAAAAAAAATCCAAATAATCCAAATACTGTGCCATGAGTTTCGTAGAGAATACCGAAATTTTTTCAATGTTTATATTATTATTTTTTTTTAAATCCCCTAACTGATTATTTAAACGACAAAAATATATGTATTGGTAATTCCTTTTTTACATTACAGGAAAATGCAAGAAAACAGTATGGCCGCATTGTGCTGTGTGTTGTTTATTGTTTTTAAGTGTTTTTTTCATTATCAAATTTAAGTGCTAGTGTAAGAGTGGCAATGTCAAGATGGTGCGTCAAAACGAATCACTAGAACCCAGTAGGATTCCAGTTAAAATAACCTCTGCGAATGAGTCCAACGAATCAGTGCCACCACAAGTTCCAGCTAGAGGAAAATTAAGGTGTGTAATGATTATTATAGGTATAAATATTTTGGTCTCAAAAATAAAAAAAAGGTCAGCTCTAACTAAGATAAGAAATTTCTGCCATAACGTTACTTAACTTACTTTAATGTAATATTTGGACATACGTTCTATTATAATAGTGGTAAAAGTTGGAGCTACATCATTGTGTAAATAATAAAGATGACGTCTATACCCAATATGCTACATCCAAATCACCAGTCTAAAAACTAAATATTTACATCCCAAAAGCTGGGCCAAAAAAATAGGCAATCTGGATGCATTACAGCATCTCTTTCTAATTTGCCAGGTTTATCAACCACGTGACCTAAATGACCAATGAGAAAGTCACGTGGTCGATAAACCCGCTCCGTTGGAAAGATATGCAATGCAGGGACTGCTTTGCGCCAGTTTTCGCTGTCACACTAGAGGAACGCGACTGTATGGTAGCAGTCAATCTATTTGTATTATATTCCTATGTTGTGTACACTCCTTACAATTCCCTTTCTTGGAATAACATATATATATATATATATATATATATATATATATATATATATATATATATATATATCAAGACAACTAAAATATATTTTAATTAGTTTATTACATTATATATTATTAGTATTAGTATATTATATATAACATTACTTTAGTAATGTCATAAAACATTCAGGGGACATAACCTGAAAATTGTAGAGCCCGAAACAAGGTTTATATAATATAACCAATTGTGTATTTATTTTTTTAGTAACTATACGTTGTCACTATTCATACAAATTTTGAACCAAATAAGTATTTTTTATGAAATTTCTTACTTACAAAAAAAATTAAGCAAAGCAAACTGTTTTAGACATCTTCTTCGAGTGCCACCTATTCATTTATTTTTGAAGTTGCTGATTAAACAAATCAATAATTGATCTGCACTGATACCAGCCACACAGATTCTTTTACCAAGAATTCTGTCTTCGGCCTGAAGATCTTCTTTCTTGAATCTTTCCTTTTATTATGAGTCTCAATATTTTATATTTTAATCCCCCCATTACGAGGCCCAGGTATTTCAGTTGTCGTGTCTGTATAGTGGTTATTTGTTTTTTTTCCTCTCCACTCATCTCCAGCACGTCTTTATTTGTAATTCTATAATAAGTTCATGATATTTTTAATATTAAAAAACTTACTATGAAGTAAAAACTTCCGAGTAAAATGGTATAAAATTTATTAAAAATTTTACAAATTATCTAAAATGGATTTATAAATTTTAGAACGTTTTCAGTTCTATCGGACTATCATCAGTGAAAAACGTATATAAAGTATTTGGAACTAGCCTCGTAACGAGGTCAGATGACCCTTAAACTAGATAATTAAAGTAATAAATATTACAATTATTTTGACACTAGTTGATGATAAAGCATGACATTTTTAAGGAAACGTACAAATTCCCAGCTCGAACAAGGAATTGATCCAAAGAGTGGTAACAACCAACTAGAGTTGGTAACTGGACAAAAGACGAGATTAAAGTTAAAGTTCAAAAGCTTCGTCTTTTATCTCGGAAGTGCTATTTTTCTGAGAATCTACGCTATTATTGTTACTATCTTCCTTTAAATGTATTATTAATTCATCTTCAATTAAAACTAAAGCTGATTACGCTCGAAAAAAATAGCGTGTTTTTTGCAATATTTTTTCACTCCTCTTGGAAAATTGCGAGAAAAATTCACCACAATATTTATCAACATTTATCAATTTTCATCATCGTATCAAACGAACTCTCGTCGTCGAGTCAAATCCGAACGCCTACCTGTGAAACTAGACTCTCCTTTGACATCCAACGATCCGGAACCGGAATGACCTTAACGAGCAGGTCAGGCCAAGTAGTAACTTCCGAAACACTACCTCCATTATTCATAGACTGTCAGCAAGGAGGCTCTCTGTCCCTTTGACATTTTCCTCTGTTTGGGTCCCAAGAACTGGCTTTTTTTGAGAGGAACTTCTAACTCATACAGTCTAACTCACTTTTCACTTTTTATCTAAAAGTATTCCCTTAATTTACAGAATATTTTTCTTTTATCTTCGCCGTTGGTCCAGCTGTCTTTCTTCTTTTTTCAACCTGTTTTATTTTCAAATATTTTCGCAATATCATTTCTGTCAATGTAGCAAAATTGGCATATGTCTCTCTTTTCATTTTGTTCCTTTCTACTATTCACCTGTTGCACTTTAAAATTATATGTGTCACAGTGTCCAAGTGTTCGCAGTATAGGTATTCATCCTTGTCAGCCTTTAAATAGGGATACTCGTTCTTGCCCTTTATGTGTTTTTGACATTTTAACCCATTCTGGTCACTTCTCTTATTTTTATGCATATTTCATTTTCCTTCTTTTGTTTCCAAATCTTTATCTTTTATCTCTTTACATGGTTTTACCAACTTTATAAAGGGTGTTTTTTTAGAGGTATAGAACTTTAAAATAGAATAAAACACAGATAGTTTTTTTTTAAATTGACATGAAATTGCCTTTATTCAAAATATAATCTTTTGGAATTATAATTTAAATTTGATTTCTGACATATGACAGCAACTACTGGCTTTGAAGTACTCCAATCGGGAGATTCAATTTTCGATGTTTTTTTCCAACATTTATGGCCGTATATCGGCAATAACGCGGTGAATGTTATCCTCCAAGTGGTCAATCGTTTCAAGCTTATCAACCACTTGATGGCTGTCGAAATGACTGACAGTTAAAAAAGTGTTGCTAACTTACATTTGTATAAAAAAAACACCCGTTTATACACTCCTACCACTGATTTTCATGTACTTATGATGAACGCTACTAGTCACCAATGGTCTGATTTGTCTATTCCACTCATCTTGTGGTTATTTATTAATATTTCTTTATTTCCTTACCATTGTACATCTTTAACACCGACTATATCTATATTTAGCCTCTTTTTCTCTTTTCATTTAGCAGTTTTCATCTAAGTCGGTTGTAACGATTAGACTACCAAAAAAAATTGAAATACTAGTATAAAAATAATACCTCAATCAACCATTGGAGTTATCGTCTATGCTTCACCTAGCTCAGTATCTCAAGTGTGAGTTCGTCTTGTCTTAAACTAGGAATTAAACCATAACCCTTAGCTGATAGCAAATAAAACAATTATTTAACTAATGATATTCATTAAAAAAAACCATCAACCCTGCAAATGCTTTACAATAAATAAATTTGGCGATACTTATGGCATCGATGGGTGATTTTGTGGCGTCCCAATTGGATGGTTAGGTCCTCTTGAGCTGCAATTGTTCCATTTTATACTTTTGTGTTTCCAATTGGTCCCAATTAGGGAATTAGGTCCTCCTGACAGCTGCAATTATTTCATAAATTCTCCAATAAAACCAATAAAACCAATATTTCTGCCAATAAAATCTTCAATAAATTAAAATATAAGGAACAGCTTGTATTAGAGAAATATCAAAAGGGGTTTAACTTCCTTGCCATTTTAACAAATTACAATTAAACAAATAGCAGAAGGCAAAAGTAAAACAAAATAGAATTACTATTGAACTTAGCTAAATTTTGTTACGATTCCTACATACATATAATCGAAAAACGTGCTTTCGAAAGAGGTGAGGTTACGAATATTGAAAATGCTGTCAGAATTATAGAATATAGATTGCAATGAAAGTACTCACTCCAAGAGAATTCTGTAGACCATAAAATGAAGCTTTAGTAATTTCTGCCTTTTTTTATAAATTTCAAAAACAGGCAAAAAAAATTATATTCCCACTAAAAGGTGATTGACAGAAACTAGGAAGGGACTGCAAAGAAGCACAGATGACATAGGACGTACCACTATGATGGAATTAGCAGTTCTGTCAACATAGAACAGAATATTTAGTCTACCAGAAAGAGAGAGGGCGAATATTTATTCTACGGTACAGAAAGAGAAAGAAAAGACAGAGGGCTTTTTCAAAAAACTACTTTTTGAAGAAAAAATAGTAAAAACAAAGCTGAAGGCAAAGGAATTAATAAATTAATAAAGAAATTAAAATAAAATAATTATTTAAATATAAATTAATAAAGATGTGACGTTTATAACGTTAGGCCTATAAGTATTTTTTGCTTTTGTGTGCAAGGGTGTCACATGTTGACGACCGAAGAGGCCTGGTATTCTGATAGATGTCCTTCCCTGCGGGATTACCATAGTTAATAGTGTCTATTGCGCAGTTAGTGCAAGCCATTATACTGTGTATAAAAATTTGGTGGATTCCAGTTTCCTTCCACATTATTATGCCGTTGTCCTTTATATTGATCCTTCCATCTTTGGGATCAATTTCTGAAATCCACAACTTCTTACTCGCATTCACTGCTCGTGTGATCTTCATCTGTAACCCAAGACGACGAGCCCTTACAGGGTGCTATCAGCCGGGACACCTAAACCCTGTTTTTTATATACCCCCTTTTATCTGGACTGACAACCGGCAGAAAGAGATAGATCAATATCAATTTAGCAAGTCAACCACCAATAGATGACCACACGTATGCACGATTAAGCAAATAAGTAACTTTTTGTAACACCATTCAATAAAACCGAAATTGTCCTACCCGCTGTCAATATCCGAAATGGTTATGCTCTTGAAGAACGAGAGAAGTTTTGTTTTTAAATTGACGAAATATTTATTGCTTTGATAAAATTTTCCCATGCCATCCCACTTAAAAAACTTCAGCACTAATAATACTATACATTTTTATAATAATTAGGCGATATTAAGGAAACACCTACATGGTCTACTACATGGAACTGGACCTAATACTATTGTTGAATAAATTGTATCATTAATGACTCAAACAACTAATTCAACTTGTCATTTGAATAAATTAAAACACAAATAAAAGTATTCTTCCCACGTGTAAACCCATAAATTTTAAATGAAATAAAACTAAAACCTGAACGTTTGCTGTTAGTCTGGCAGAATTATAGGCAATATTGATTAGAAGTCAGTCGAAATATAGTAACAATTGATAGTAATACTTGCTGAAGTAGTAACAATTGATAGTAAGATGCTGAATAAAGGATAAGATAAGTAGTTTAACCCTCTACTGCATGAGTAATTGCAAATATGAGCGATTTTTAAGGCATTACTTAGTATATTTAAAATAATTGTTTAATTCTATATATAAAAGTTTTTTTGTAAACTCATATATGGTTTCATATGCAATATGGTTTCATATTATTGAAAGTCCAAATATGGTTAAGCATACATTATATCGTTGATTATTCAATCAACGATTATATGAACATATTTTAATAAAATGTTAACATACAAAAATACATATTATTTATAAAATTGTGATAGACAATTCGTTTTTTCATTATAACATAAAAATACTTTACACTTTATACATTTGGTGTAAGTTTTTTGTACATATTTGACACTGTTGGCAATATTTTGCCATTCTGGCATGTGTCCAATATTGTCCGTACGAATTTGACGGTATCTCTTGATGTCTTGCAGGAGTTTTTTTTTTGTTCTTTTTGTTGGTATTGGGGTTTTTTCATTGGTTAACATAGGTGGAGTTCCTTGACGACTATACGTTGGACTATCCTCTCTTTCTTGGTAATGACTTCCCAGATTTACATAAATGTTCATAAACGGCTTTTTTGAAGTCAAAAAATGGTATATAGCAATGTTGCTCATTTTTCTACGCCAGAATATCCAAGCGTTTACAACACATAGATCTTCTTCTTCCTATACCGTCCCCATTAACAGAGGTTAACGACCACATTTCTAAAAGTTTCTAGGTCTTTTGCAACGTGGAATAATTCGTCTATAGTCATGTTTGTCCAGTCTCGAATATTTCGTAGCCACGACTTCCTCTTTCTACCTATTCCCTTTTTGCCATCGACTCTACTCTGCACGATGACCTGCAGAAGACTATATTTATCATTCCTCAGTATGTGTCCAAGGTATGCAGTCTTGCGTACTTTTATTGTTCTCAACAATTTTTTGTCTCGACCCATCCTTCTCAGCACTTTCTCATTGGTGACCCTAGCAGACCATGGAATTCTCAACATTCTTTGGTATATCCAAAGTTCAAAGGCTTGAAGCTTCTTCACATAGATACAACATGTTAAAAAAATTTGTTTATACCATTATCTTGATCTTGTATGGCTTCTGTAAAGCCCCAGCATTAAGTCTAATAAGTCTACTCCTTCCATAAGCTAACTTTAAAATTCAACAACTTGAGGGCATGAGATCTCTTTGTACGTTTTTTCTTTTCAAAAGTACCTACGTTATGTGGTTCTAGGTTCATTACCAACGTAAGTTGATCACATATTTACTGGCTTCTTATTGATCCAAGTTATTAGACTTATAATAATGTCTTTAACAAGGCAACTTTTTCTACAATGAAACCATGTTCTTTCTTCTTTAGTTCTGATTTGATTGGGATTCCTGAATTTGGAACACGGTTTAATCGAACCTTACCTAAAGGCAACAGGCCATTTTTTGTAAGATAAATTTGTAATTTTGGACTACTAAACCAATTATCGAAAAATGTTTTTATGAATAACATTCTTCGACACTGTCTCTGTCAGTCTAGTTACAACCGTTTCACTGACTCTTCAATCCGGCGCTTTATTTGGAAAAGTATTGCTTTGTTCACCTGCAAAAATGTCAAAGTCATAACTAAAACCTGATACATTACTAAGTATTTGATCTTTGTATCCCTACTTTTGGTCATTTTGGAGGTTTTGCCGGATTATTTGAGGTGGTGTCGGCATTTCGTAGTGATAATTTGTTCGTCCACAGCTAGATGTTCCTCCTTGGGAACCAATAATAAGGCGTTGTTTAATCTTGTCTAATAGAGGTCGAATTTTGAAGAATTTATCATGGCCTGGAATAGGAATGGTTAGTTAGTATCACTAAAATGAAGGTGTTCCTTTATATCTTATCCTTTAATTTTAGTCGAATATTTCGCGAAATTTACATTGGATCTAAAAACATAAAAAACTTGTTCAATATTTTACAAAAGTTTATAAAATCATCAAACACGGCCGCCCAGCCTCACCCTCTGTGTTCGAAGTGGGGGCAAGTTTAAAATCTTAAGTTTGCATTCCTCTTAAAAAAATAAATAACTTTTATTCAAAACATTTTTGTCGATTTTTTATAGATTTCGCTATAATCGGAAAAAACGATTTATTCTGATACCATAGAAAAATCATAGACACAGTCTAATATCTCGAGAAATACATTTCTAAATGACAAACCGAAAAACACGCATTTATTATCTTTTAAAAATCTATCGAATGACACCAAACACGAACCTCCCCACCACCCTCTGGGGATGGGGTGGAGGACAACTTTGAGATCTTAATTGGAAAACCCCTGTTTTATTGTAGATTTGAATTCTACGTAAAAATGTAATTCTGCTGTAGTCGCAGAAATCAGTATAAGAAGTCTGCAAACTATTTTTTATGGTACTGAATACAGTTTTTTACGCAGAATCTGAATCTGGAATAAAAAATGGGGGTTTTATTTAGGATTTTAAAGCTGCCCCCCACCTCACCCCAGGAAATAGTGGCGAGGATTCGTGTTTGGTGTCGTGTAGATTTTTGAAAAATATAAGACAACTGTTTTTTGATTTTTCGTTTAACAGAGTATTTCTCGAGATTTAAGACCGTTTCTGTAATTTTCCTATGGTATTTTTCGTGTGGTAATCGTATTTTTCCGATTATAGCGCCATTTATCAACATTTCAAAAAAAAATTCCGAATAAAAGTTACTTATGTTTGTCTAAGAAATCCAAATCTCTAATAAAAAAATTGGGGTTCCCATTTAAATTTTTAAAGGTGTTCCCATCAAGATTTTTGAAACATTAAATATGCGTTTCAGTTTTTCGATCCACTGTAAATTTCGCGAAACATTTGTCCGCCCTGTTTCTTTTGGCATACTCTATATAACGTCCTCTAAATTTATATGATAAATAGGCTTAGGTAATAAAATTAAAAATTGTAAATATAAAACACAAATAAAAACAAAAAAAAAAGAATATTAAAAAAGATTAAAATCGCATACAGATAGATAAAAGATGTCATAAAAACAGGATATCAAAAACAATCACATAAAAATGGAAAAAAAATTAAAAAAAGCATAAAGCAAAAGAATTAATCGTATTCAGATTCATGAGAGAAACGTTTATTTACACAATTAACATTAATGGATTCTTACAATGTAATGTGTCTGCATTGTTGTATGCAATCAAACATAAACCAGCTTGTCTCAAATAGTCTGGCTAATTGGCTAAGCAAAAGCCATTATAAAATAGATAAAACATTAAAAGGTGTCGAAGAAAATGAACCACAATTATAGATATTACAGAAGGAAAGAAAAGAACAAGCAGACAGAAGATAAAGTGGACGATTTAAAGCGACAGGCATCACAAACTGGAAAAAGAAGGCAACTGACAAAAACAAATTTAAGAAATGATTTGACAGTAAATATCTAGGCATCACATTATTTAACCATAGAAATCTTGAAACTGAAGTGAAAAATCAAGTGAATAGAGCAAACAGAGCCGTAGGCTGCCCAAATGAAACAATATGGAGAAATAAAAATATCGGTAAGGAAATGAAAGGCAGAATTTACAAAACAGTCATCAGACCAATAATGACGCGACAGCAGCACAACTTGACACAAAAAGGACAAAAAGGATATTAGTAACAACAGAGATAAAAACACTTGAAAAATTTATGGTATGACACTATGGGACAGAGCTAGAAGTACAGATATACGACGTAGATGCAAAGCGGAGAACAAAAACTGGGTAAGAAATAGAAGAGTAGAATAAAACGATTATATAGGCCGAAAGACAACAAATAGAGTAGTAAAGAGGGCAAGAGACGGTTCCCCAATAGGAAGACGATCAGTAGAAAGTCCACGAAAACGATGAAACGACAACTTACTGGAGCACCATTGAAAAACAGACAGAGTCATGTCTGCATAAGATGAAGAAGATTCGACAGGCAATGGAAGTTAAGACATACGAAATTCCACTTGGGATATCTATTTGAAATCCAGAAATGAAATACTACTGTGAGAAATTTAGACAATCCATAGCAAAGGAATGATCGAATTAAGTAAAAAGTTACAGAAAGTTTTTTATGAAACTCCAAGGACTTTATCTTGTGTTTAAGAATGTCAAACCAACTCCCGACATGAGCTATGGAGCAAATTTATATACAATACTGAATATAGTGCAGGATATTAAAACTGTCATCGCTTACGAGTTTCAAATAGAAAAAAGGAAAATTTTACTTTTAAAAACCAAAAAGTTCTGTGCCGATATTATAAGCTGTACTCGGTAGTATCAGTAATTACAGATTTAGATTTTTATATTTAGATCAACAATGTAAAAATACTCATAACTTTGATTATTTTCAACGTTTGAACAGAAAATTACACTGACAAAAAAAACATAATACAAAACTACTAAAATTATTTGAACTTTAACAGTGGAAAACTTGAAAATGGTTAATAATTGGTTAATATTCTTATAATCTTTGATCGGTAAATATCTAAAAATAATATCATTAGTTTATGTGGACTATTATAATGCACCGTGATTTAATAATACCCAAGCTTTAACTGTTTAGGAGGTGTGTCAATGCTGACTTTCTCTATTCGAATTTTTTGAAGATCAGTAAGATATTCGTTTAGAGATTATGGCGATAATCATAATCGCTTGTTTTGTTAGTTGCAAAAAATTGTTATTTATTACTATTAAGGTGTCTTTATAGGCTATATCTTAACGCAAGAATCGCTTATTGGTATGAGTGGAACTAAAGGGATTTGCAGTTAATCTAACTATCCGAGGTATATATGGGTATATTTTTTTGATGGAAGCTATTAGTGTTGGTGTGAAATTACCACATAATCACGGTGGTTAGCGAATCTGATAAATTATGTAAGCACTATACATATAGTGTATAGTGCTTACACATGATAAAGTAGGATTTGCTGCAAGAAGATTCTACATACACGACATATATATATACATTACCATGTTACAATTAATTTAGAAAATAATAACAAAAATAGACCCATACACATACCATTAATAGATTTAAAAAACGCGTAGGAGACGGTTTCTAGAACACAACTATGGAAAACGATGACGGAGGTCTGAATAATTCAGAGGTTAATAGATACCGTAAAAAATCTATACAACAACAACTAAGTAAGAGTTAAAATCTGCAATAAATA
This sequence comes from Diabrotica undecimpunctata, assembly GCF_040954645.1. Classification (NCBI taxonomy): domain Eukaryota; kingdom Metazoa; phylum Arthropoda; class Insecta; order Coleoptera; family Chrysomelidae; genus Diabrotica; species Diabrotica undecimpunctata. Next base: position 167,150,827 of record NC_092803.1, read on the forward strand.
CTCGAACGAATTTAATGCCACAAAAGGCATATTGCAGCGATGCTTTACATCTCCTATGCTGTTCAAGATATTCCTAGAACAAATATTAAAGCCATGGAAAAGAAAACGTAAATATGGGAATACCAATCCAAAACAACTTCTTCTATCCACCAAGTTTTGCAGATGACCAAGTAGTGTAGCGAAAAACACACAAAAGTAGATAATAAAAAGCTTCTCGTTTACAATACTTAACAAAGACTACGTTGCTCAGTTTGGGAGCTTCATAAAGATATAGATGATAAAAAAGTACAGATTATATACAGACTATAGATAGATGAATGATAAATAATAATATATATCAGAATATATCAATAAATTATCAACAAAAATTATAAAGATTATATAAAGACATATTTACCCATAAGCTGTAAAAAAGGTTACATATTCAATAAAATACTTTAAAAGATTTATATCTTCTCTACAAAAATAAAAAAATACATCACAATAAAAAAAATATGTTTATGAAGCTATAATAATAAACTGATATTAACCAAACATGAATTGTGAATAAAAAATGAACAATAAACATTTTTGTCAATAATCTTATGTAATTTAGACAGGTTATAGCCTTTAATTAAATGAAATAAACTTCATACGCAATTAATTTAATTAATGCTTTAAATTTCTAAACGTAACAAAATGACAAGTAAATGAATATTTGACTGCAACCCGTAATCGAATCAGAAAGGCCTTTGTTTCGTTTAAACTAAAATTAAATTACAATAAATATAGAAATACTAGTAATTCCTGTTCTTTATAAAACTCAATTAAAAGTTCAATGATTGGCAGAATTACAGCTGCTAAAGTCAAAGAGACAGGTGGCCATCTAAATGAAGAAAAAAAGTATCTTGGCCTTCTTCGGCATAAATATTGATGAAGGTGGTTTGGCCTCGACATTGACAAAAAGGGGTAGTCTGTGAATGCGTAGCGGCAAAGAGTGAATTGCCAGTCGGACTCTATAAATATACGAAAAAAGATCTCTTAATATTGCAATGAAGATATGTTGTTATCATTTTATCATTGTGTATCTCCTCCTTTGGCCTGTTCTGCATCCAATCTTGGACAAAGGCCTCCCCATGAGTTCTCCACTATTCTCTGTTTTATACTATTTGGTACCAATTTCTCCTCACTTTGGCTTGTCGTCTATCCACAGTTTGTGTGGTCATCTTTCGTTATTTTGTCATGCCACATGTTCTACCCAGATCCATTTTATTTGCGCAATTCTTACAATTATCTCGCACCTGCTTCGCACGTCCTCATTTCGTATATGTTCTCCCAGAGAACCTCCTAACATAGCTAGTTCGATGGCCCTTTGTAAGAATCATTTCAATGTTATGTTATATTAACTATTCTATATTTTACGGTCTCCATCATTATATGTATATATATATATATATATATATATATATATATATATATATATATATATATGTATATATATATATATGTATATATATATACATATATATATATATATATATATATATATATATATGTATATATATATATATATATATATATATATATATATATATATATATATTGATTGATTGATTAATTGAATTTCTCAGGGTTCTTTACTGCAAACAGAAATATTTTACCTTCAATTCGTGGCTTGTAGTATTTTCTGGATGCTGGCTTTCTTTAGGTAGACATGGAGAATAAATATTTTATACACAATTTATGACCTTTTTTAAAAAAAAAACACCATTTATTTTAATACCATATAGAACTATAAAAAGATCGTTTACAATTTATTATCTATTCCTCAGAACAAAAGAAAACTAAATTTTGTTACCTCCCTTTTAAACCAAGTGATTTAATTTACTGTAAGAATTGTCTTAATTGACTTTCTTAATAAAAAAGCAAAATTTTATTATGTGCCAATTATCTGATTTGTGAATTCAATTCTTTTTAATACAACGCTTATTTCACAAATAATTTGACTGACCTTTTTGATTTACTCTCTGCGGTGTTTCCTGACGGACACTGATTTAGTCTCCGAATTGTATTCCCGCAAAACTGTCCAATTCTCCAAACACGTTTGACTCTGCTTCCTCCTTCCAAAACTGTTACACAAAATAGCACTTGTTTAAATTCTCTCCAAAATTAAACCTCCGACTCGTTTTAAAATATTAATAATGGCACTCTTTCAGACAAATGGTTTTCCCGCCTCGACTGGTTATCTCGTACAAACTTTATATACATTTTCTTTCTGTACTTACAGAGTTAGGAGTCTCTTCGGACAGAAGGAGTTTGAGATTCTCGACCTGGTCTCGATTCGCTTTCAACTATTCTGCTATCGCCAACTTAACTCACGAAGAACAACTTATACTTATTTTTTACACACTGTTCTCATAGTGGACTTCTCGTTCTTGATGGTAAAAACAAAATGATTGAAATCTCCTGGTTTGATTTTCAAATTGACTGTCCTATTCTCCTACCCTCGTTCTTCTTAGCCAATCATACACATTCATTCTTTCTACCTATGTTCAAAATTTCCTATTTTTAAATTTTAAGAAATCAAGCGTGTTTTACCCACTTAGGTTTTTCTCTAAATCAACAGAAGATAATACCAACCAACTAACCTTTCTTTTGTGTCTACAGGCAAATCCTTATTTGTAAAAGATAACGTCTAATTCATAGCATTACTTTCGAAGAAAAATAATATAAAAACCATTGTGTATCAAACATTAACTGGAAATTCTTATCTGATACAAAACCATGTATAATTATTTGTAAGATTTTAAATAATAGTTAATACTTTCTAAATAACCCCGAAATGTATTTCCTATACAAATTGTTCTTAGAAACTATTCACTGTTGAAGTCCACTGTTCTCTGAAAACACTTCTTAATTAATATATTTACATTATATTTACAAATTCTTAACCTATACAGGGTCTTGCATGTATATATATATATATATATATATATATATATATATATATATATATATATATATATACATAGCTTAGCTGTATACATATACTAGCTTATAGATTGGCTGGACCGAGCTGTCAACATTCTCTATGATGTCTTCTTCTGGGCTTCCTGGGTCTCAGACTCCTGAGCTCACAGGCACTAGTATACTGTTCACTAACCACTGTACTACATAAAAGTGAACAAAGTATTAGTGTAAGGAGACTTAGGAGACTGAGAAAATGAAAGCCCTGAAGTAGACGTCAAAGAGGATGTCGAAAGCTCGACGCAGTGGTAATCGTCGTTGTTTAATCTAGAAGCCTGGTGAGTTTAATATTAATTTAAATAGTCAATTATTATTAATTATTATTAAATAATTTAAATAATATCTATATATATATATATATATATATATATATATATATATATATAAAATATGTTTGTATATAAAATATATATATATATATATAAAAATTTAAATTTTATTTTAAATATTGTCTACCTATTCTTATACTATAAGAGTATTAACTATATATTATGTGCTGCCAATGTATACCTAGTTGAAAAATCCTGTGTATAATTAAAAGTTCGCTACGTAATCTAAATGATCTTAGATTTAATTTAATTAAATAAAACCTAATTATATCTTAGTATTATTTATGTATCTACCTAGAAGGCCAAATGAATGAAATTACTTTTTCTTTTGTTGACTTCGACAAATCTACTAACAAGGACTTTCAAATGCACTTTGCTATTCTGTATACACTTTTTATTTATGTTATTCCAACATTGGTAAACCTGATGTTTGTAAAATGTACGGGATGGTCATCTGCACATAAATAGGAAAGAAAGTTTCATAAGAGAAATAGAATAGACTTGTTGCCAAACCAATTTAATCCGATTTAGATCCGGATGGTGGGGTGGCAGTCGTTATACCTCATGTTCAATACTTCTAATAATACGGTTAATTGAATATTTAACAAATCGAGGTTTAAGTATTTTAATAAACTCGTATAATTTTCGACGAAGAATTTCGTGATGGTATGCTATATGTCTTTCCCTAAGCCATGGTTGCATATTTGCAATTTTAGTTGTAGAATTGGCTGTTAGACTACAAAGCAACCTATGACTTTATAAATAGCACTGAAATGTTCAGAGTCATAAGAGAAGAAGTAAATTTAACACAACTATCTCTTAAAAAAGTTGAATGTAGAGTACGAATTCAGGGGGAACTGTCTGAACCTTTTAAAACAAATAACGGGATGCGCCTGAGCGCCCCTCTCTCCTTTATACTGTTGAATTTGGCTCTGGAAAAAGTAATACGTGTTTCACAAATCACAACCACCGGTTCAGTAATTACCAAATTAATGCAAATCCTTGCCTATGCTAACCTTATCAATCTTGTTGGGAGAACGGAAAACGCTGTACGAGAGGCGTATCAAACACTAAAAGAATAACACCAACAAAATGGAAAATGAAAAGTATATGAAAATAAACACGCAACCACAAATCCTACGAACCACTTGTTATAGATAACGACGTTATTGAAGCAGTTAACGAATTTGTATACGTCAACTCTGAAGATAACACTACCTCAGAGATAAACCGCATAATTTGCACGGCCAAAAGATGCTATTTTGGGCTCAATCTTCTTCTTAAATCCCCAATTATATCGAGAAATACAAAGTTAAAACTCGACAAAACATTAACACGCCCAGTCCTAGCATATAATTCAGAGATTTGGACTCTAACAAAAAATAATGAAAACATGTTGGGATGTTTCGAACGAAAAGTACTAAGGCGAATCTATGGAGCGGTGAATGACATTGGAGTGTGGAGAAGACCATATAACTTCGAGCTTTATAGAATATACCAGGAGATCGTAATAGTTATTTATGTGCCAAGGGTAGTAAATAGATGTTTATGCACAGAGGGCGACGATATTACAAACTCTAGGGCCTCTGGTCCTAGAGTTTAAACTCTAAAAATAAATATGTTCTAAAAAATCCGAAAATTCAATTTTATTTTGACAATATATTTACTAGTGACATTCTATCGTCCGTGTTATGTTGCTACGCTACGTAAATGCTGTCAAACGTGTCAGACTAAAACCGTGAAAATGCAAGATATTTTTGAGATCCTAATGTAATCTAAATAACACCGGATCCTTTCAGAATTGCCAGTTTTATGTGAATTCTAAATAATGTTTTAAAATGTTGTTAAATAAAGATGTTTCTAATAATTAATCTTTTTGTTTGTATCTTTACGCCCGTGCGGGCCATAAAGTACACTATTAGGTAGTTGATAACTAAGCAATAAAAACACAATAATAAACTAGCATGACATAAAATATTTTAAGATATGAGATGTTATAAAATAAAATAAGATAGGACATCTGAGATGGGTAAGGCGTGTAATTCGGATAGAACAAAATGACTCAGGTAGAAAAACTCTCAAAAATTGTTGTTTTGTGTCTATTTTTTACGTATTTTTCACTTCTATAAATGACAATGATTATGGTATATAATCTACCATAGTCTGAAAAACAACGGACTAGAAACGGAGCTTTATATTATAGTGGATATTCTGATAGAACAAACCGATATGGTGTGGCCATAATGGTAAGCAAGGAAATAGATAAATCCGTACTTGGTTTCATCCCGCTTTCGAATCGCATTATAATGCTACAAATTAACACCAATATGGGGAAAATGAATGTTATTCATGCACCAACAGCTGACAAGGAGGAACAAGAAATAGAAGACTTCTACGAGCAATTGGAAACAATAATGAAAACAACAAAAAAACGTGAAGTTCTGATACTAATGGGTGACTTCACTGCCAAAGTGGACAGAGGAAGTGTGGAGAGTTGTGTTGGAATGTATGGATTGGGAGAGCAAAATGAGCGTGGTGAAAGACTCATTCAGATGTGCCAAACATAAGAACTGTAGTTATGAATACAATGTTTAAATTACCAAATCGCCGGATCTACACGTGGAAAGCTACTGGAAACAACAAATATAGAATTATAAGAAATGAGATAGATTACATCTTGATAAGGAACAGGTACAAGAACTCTATTAAAATAGTCAAGACTTACCCTGGAGCAGATGTAGACTCGGACCACAACCCAGTAGTAGCAAATATGAATGTAAGATTGAGAAGACCACAAATATACATTGATAAACTAAGAGAACCAAATACATACCAAGAAACTCAAAATAAAATAAATCAGAGTATCCAACAAATAAAACAACAAAATAAGAACACTACAGCTATTGAAACAAAATAGAAGAATATAAAGAACACAATAGAGACTGTGGGACGGAGAACATTAACATTTTCAAAAGCTGCCAAACAAGAATGATGGACGAAAGAAGATTACATAAAAACAAAAGTAAAATTAAATATCAAGAAATTAATAAACAAATAAAACAGAAAATAAAACAAGCTAAGGAAACATGGATGTCCATTAAATGTCAAGAAATTGAGAAATGTGAGGCAAGGTATGACATTTTCAACACCCATAAGAAAGTTAAAGAAATGATTTCAGGAAATCGTAACAAACCAATCAGGATATTAACAAATGCAGATGGTACCACTATATATGAAACGCAAGACAAATTATGTAGATGGAAAGAATAGATTGAACACCTATTTTATGACCAAAAAGTAGAACAATTAGAAGTTGACGGAGAAAATAAGGGACCAGAAATAATGAAAGAGGAAGTTATTTATTCCATAAAACACACAAAAGGTAGAAAAGCTCCAGGACCCGATAATATACCAATTGAACTATTGAAGATAATTGATGAAGATAATATTGATGTCTTGGTAGACCTTTTTAGCTCCATATACAAGACGGGACACATACCCAAAGAATGGCTTCTCTCAACTTTTGTAACGATTCCAAAAATCACAAATGCTAAAGATTGCAATGGCTATCGGACAATTGCATTAATGAGCCACACATTGAAAACCGTCCTTAACATCATACATAACAGAATCAACATGAAATTAGAACAAGAAATAAGTGATTCACAGATGGTTTTAGAAAGGGTCTAGGAACTAGAAAAGCATTATTCGGAGTCAATGTTCTGACACAACGATGTCTGGATATGAATCAGGACATATTAAATGCTTGATTCATAGATTTAAAAAAAGCTTTTGACAGAGTTCAACATGAAAAGCTCTTAAGTATTCTTAAGACCAAAAACATAGAAGGTAGAGAACTACAAATTATATCGAATCTGTATCAAAATCAGAAAGGAAGAATAAGAGTCGAAGGAGAACTGACAGTGGAAGTAAGTATACTTAGAGGAGTTCGACAAGGGGGCATACTTTCACCACTCTTATTCAACGTCTACAGTGAAGTGATATTTCAAGAAGCTTTATTGGATATTGTGGAAGGTATTTTGGTCAACGGAAATAGCATTAATAATATTAGAGATGCGGACGATACGGTCATATTTGGAAGTGACATGGAAGATCTACAGTACATAATATAACATGTATACAATGCATGTGAAAGGTACGGACTGCAAATGAATCTCAAGAAAACGAGATCAATGATATTCTCAAAAAAACCACAAAATGTAGATAACCTGATCATCAATAATACGACGATCAAAAGAGTAACAACATATAAATATTTAGGAACGTGGCTAACCGAAGATGGAGATCAAACAAAAGAAATCAGATCTAGAATAGAAATGGCAAGAAACACGTTCATAAAATTGAAGAACTTACTTTGCAACCGTAACCTTAATCTAGAGATCCGCACAAGAATGCTACGTTGTTACGTTTTTTCTACTTTACTATACGGCATGGAAGCGTGGACAATAAAACTGTCTGAAATCAAAAAATTAAACTCCTTTGAGATGTGGTGCTACAGGAGAATCCACAGAATATCGTGGACTGAAAAAGTAACTAATATGAAGGTGTTATAAAGAATGAAGAAGGAATGTGAAGTCATAAAAACTGTTAAAATTAGAAAGAATCAATATCTGGGTCATCTAATGAGGGGCGAGAAGTACGTATTACTTAGGTTAATTATGCAAGGGAATATACAAGGGAAGAGAAACCCAGGACGACGCAAAATATCCTGGCTAAGAAATTTGAGAAAGTGGTTCGGTTGCAGCTCATTAGAATTATTCAGAAGGGCGGCCAATAAAATTAAAATAGCGATGATGATTTCCAACCTCCGATAGGAGAATTAACCTGAAGAAGAATCTACCATGAGTCACATAGTGTATCAGTGTTCTAAATTTATCTCTTAATAATTTAGTTTACTATGTACGGTACAAGAAGGAGATCACGTTGAACAGACCAGCTACCTAATTTAGACTTACCTGCTCATGTTCATAATTCACATGGCTTAATAGCGTACTTGTAACGAAATTGCAATCAGTGTGAATACATAACATTATCTACCAAATCCTTTATAATAAATTATACACGAACAAATATATTGAACCCACCTCGTATGTTTGTTGCATACAAACCCATATATATCGCCTCGCCGCCTTTATTTGCTTTATATAGGTACGTATTTGTTGTTAGCGATATTATCGAAACGGGAAACTATTTTATAGAATAGTTGTCCTTGAAGACATATTGTAATGCCGGTTGTGGTCGGTTTACTATTATTATCTCCAATAATGGGCGTTTACCTGCAATATCAATCAGATTCGATGAAAACGGTTTTAATTTCTATCTCGCATTTTATTGCGCGTGCAATAAACATTTTCTTTATGATCGCAATCTTAACGATTATCGGTAAACGTGGGAAAAAGTTTTTTATTTATGTGTAAATTATTAAGCACCCTTTGGATTTAAGATGTAATTGGAGAATTTTAGTTTTTTAATTATAGGTATTAGGATTTCTCTTTTCACCTTAGGGCTTTAGATAAAGTAAAATATAAAAATTAGGAATCCTACTCCATAGAGTCGTCTTAGTACTTTTTTTTCGAAACATCGTCGTAACATTTTTTCCTTATTTTTGTTAGAATTTAAGGCGCTCCGCACATGAAGCGACTAAAAAGAAACCAGTTGTAAACTTTAGTTGCCAATCCGTTGCTAATTAGTTACTGTTCATGTATTTTAGTAAGAATCAGCACACTACTAGTTAGTAACCGGCTAGTAGTAATAAGTTCCTTTATTGCGGCAATGAAATGTATACACTCAGAAAGTGTCTATACTGTTTTGCGTTGAAAACGAGCGACCATGGACGACATCGATGTTGCTCTTTTACTAGTGCTAGATGGTAAGGAATCAGAGAAAGAGAATGATAGAAGAAGTGAATCTGACCTTTTTAAAAATAGAACTGTAGAGGGTGCATACCAAATTTTAATTTGACGCCATTTACATACTAACAAAAATAAGTTTTCGGTTGACGCCGGTCTTATTTGATTACGTCCTAGGATATATAAAAGACGATCTTTGTGCAATACCAACAAACCGTGTTCCAAATCCATTGACTCCTGAGCAGAAATTATGCCTGTTTTTAAGGTATGTATTTCCATTACTATTGACTACATCAAACACAAAAGTAACTCATAGTCTTAGATATACTTTTATTTTGAAGAAATGTACATTTATTTGATAAATTTACATACAAGTATTTATAAAATATTTTATAAAAGTCCGCCACTACTGAAGTAACGGATGGTCCCATTGCAGTTACATCATCGGTAGCAAATATAATGTGGAAAATATAATGAGCTACCTGCTGATAATGGTCTATACTCACAGTAAGAACTTGTCAATGATGATAATTGTTCAATCTCTGCATTTCCTACTAAATTTCCAATTTGCATTCGAAGCCTAGCCTGAACTACTTTTGGTAACTATTTAGTTATTTTTGCCATTCATGCAAAGAATAAATCATTTTTATCTGCAGATATTTGCGTTTATTAACTCCTGGAGTTTTTACAATTTTAGCTTCGGCTTCTTGGATATTTAAAATGTTGTTGCTAGTTTCATCTGCGGTAATAAGTAGTTCAGACGGTTGTTGCTCCATGTAGTCGTCTTCATTTCTACAACGAGCTGTGCTATTTTCCACAGTCTGTTGAGATTCAGACTGCTCTATATTGCTGAGAGTACTAAAAATAAAATTATTTTTTATCAGTAAAATTAGGAAATATAAATTTACCTTCTCTTGGCCGAAGAGATACTATCTAAGAATAATAGCTGGACCTATATTTTCTTCGCTGCTTCCCCAGATGAACCCGTGCTAGGCTTGCCTCGTCGTTTTATGTAATAATCTCTTACATATCCCCACCTCTTGCTGCAATCATTGTCTATAAATATAAAAACAAATACAATGAATTAGGTGTCATGAATTACTAGATGTTATTTTTTATGTTTTTGGCTACAGGAGAATCTTTTAGATCGTTGGCGTTTCAGTTTAGAATATGTCATTCATGGATTCTTCTTCTTAAAGTGCCCTGTCCGTTGCGAACGTTGGCTATCAACATATCAATTCTGATCTTGTTTGCGGCGCTTCTGAATAGTTCGACCGATGTGAGCTCGAACCACTTTCGCAGATTTTGGAGCTATGAGTGTCTTCTCCTGCCTGTCCCTCGCTTACTGTCTACTTTCCCCTGGACAATAAATTGCAGTAGACTGTACTTATCGTGTCTTGACAGAGGAAATGTTCAAAACAATATCTAGGAAATATAAATCTCTTTGAGATTTTCCGAATTGTGTTATATCAATTGATGGTAAACACATTCGAATAAAGGCTCCAAAAAATAATGGTTCCAATTTTTTTCAATTATAAGGAGTTTTATTCAGTAGTTATGTTGGCAATTGTAGATGCAGACAATAAATTTGTTGCAATGGACATAAAATCGTACGGGAGAAAAGGAGATGCAGGTAAATTCATTACGATTAACGTAGTTTTAATTTTTCTAATAAAACATATTTCATTTTAGGCATATATTTAAAAAGCAGATTTGGATAAAAGATTCTGTAAAAAGAATTTAATATTTCATCGGCACAACCACTGCCTGGTATGAATATCCTGGTACCGCATGTTATTCTCGGGGTCAGGCATTTGTTCTTCATGAACATCTCATGAAACCATACCCAAGAAATCAATCAGTGACTGATAAAACTAAAGCAATATATAACTACCAATTCTTTGTGCATTTTTTCGAATATTTTTTCAGCAAATTGCTACGCTTCCTGAAACCACGGATAAACTAATAATGTGTGCCTGTATCTTAAATAATCTTCTGCGAGAATCAAACCTACTTCCAAAATTAACTAATAGTAGAGAGAAATGCCCACTATTTACAGAAAATTTACTTCCACTAATTCAAAACAACGTACGTGGGGCAAATATAGCAGTCCAAATTCGTGGGACATTTAAAACGTATTTTAATGGACCCGGTGCTGTAGCATGGCAGGAACAACATTATCAAGAAAATTAATGAATTACAGCAATGTTAAATATCATAAATAAATATTTTTGATTTTAGTTAGAATTTGTGTTATTGCATTAGCTGTTATTTGAAGTATCTAGGCTAATTATTTGCATAAACTCTGTTTTAGTTGTGTTTTCCTGTAATCTTTGCATTGAACATTATACACTCATTCATGGTTTCTAACAAAATCTATCAATATTTCGTCCTGTTCACGTGTTCATTCAGTGTGCTTTAGTCCAGAACACATTACGCTAAAACAACACTTTTAAATAACGTTTACTTTATAAGATAAAACATATAGGTATACCTATTTTATCAATTGAAAGTTATTACAATATAAAAACACAAAAGAATCACCACACTTCACCACCGCAATAAACCGTTAACAGAATGTTTCTCGCCGCATTGGCTACCGCATTCAATATGCCGGCACCGTCATATTGCGATGCGGTGGCTTCCAACGCTTCATTGAAAACCACTGCTATCATTGTGCATAGTACAGTTTTCTATGACGTCATTCGCCGCAATATTGCGATTGCAATTTGCCGATACCGCATTCGAGGAAAACAGAGCTTTAGTGATCAGCCGACTGCGACTGGAGGTGCAAATCATTTTTCTACTAGTTTCTAGTTTGTTTTGTTAGGTATTTTATTGGTTATGTGTGTATGATTCTTTGGACATCCTATAAAATGCCAGAAACTTAGCATCAATACCTACTTTTTTCTGCCTTTTGCGTCTTACTGCAGTACATTGGTTAGTGATCAGTGTAGTAGTGTCTGGGGGCTCGGTAGACTGAGACCTCGGAAGCCCTGAACAAGACATCAAAGAGGATGTCGAAAGCTCGGCGCAATGATAATCGACGCGGTTTAACCCAGAAGACTGTTGGGTTTAATATTAATTCCTGTTATAGTATTAATCTTTTAATTATACATATATATATATATATATATATATATATATATATATAAATATATATATATATATATATATATATATATATATATATATATATTGTTATGATATGCAAAATCGAGAAAAATATTGGGTTGATTAAAATATTTCAAAGTTCAAAAACACTAAAATAATTCAGATAAGTAAGATAATAAACAACAAACATTTCAAAGAAGGAAAGTTATTAAATTCTTGGATTACCTGTACTAAACAAAATGTAAGCTATACATAAATTATTTCTTTGTTATACTTAAGTGACCCGCATAATTTTAAGTGAAATCCAAAGACAATTGAAACGGGTTTTCCAAAATACATTAATGCAGTGATTAGAGACAAATAGAAGAGATTTTAGAAAGAGGTTTTTGTTAGTTTTTAAGAATTATAGAAAATATTATTTGTAAATAAGTTTTAGGAAATTTTATAATTATAGGTAAAAATTTGTTTGTTATCGAAATGAAAAAATGGGGGAATTGTGACGAGTTTTGATTGGCGGAGATTGAAAAAGGTGGGATAAGTATGTAGGAAAAAGTTTAGCGAGATTGAGGAGAGAGAAAGGAGGATCAGTTGATTTTCCAAGTCTGTAAGACGAACAGGGATTGTTCTCTGGTGGTTCCCAAGAAGTAGCAAGCAGTAGTGTTGAATGTTAGTGAGTTTTTGTGGAGTTAGTGTATCCGACAGAGGCTGAAGCAGAAAATATTGTAAGTCATATTTTCCTACTTATATTCCAAGAGTCACTGTTCAGGCCAACGAGAGATTCAGTTTATCGTAAAGAGAAGATATTCCAAGAGTCATTTTTCACTCGGGCCAACGAGAGATTCAGTTTATCGAGAGGAGAAAGGCTATCATAATTTGAATGATTGTTGCTTTTGAAGGAGATCATTAAGGACGATATACTTGCAACAATCTGTTGTAAGATTGCTGATTACATAGGGAGCGGTTGAGAGGAGATAATACAGTCTACAGGGAACAAGGATTTGGACCACTCATCATCAGAGAGAGATATTTTTGTTTTCTGCAGTTTTTTTTCTTTTATTGATAACACAATTTTTACACGTAATTTAGAAAGGATATAAATATTTGATTGGGAGAGTTAGAATAGTTTGGGATTGAGATAGATAGTTTGAGTTTTCAATTAATATTGTTTGTACCATTAATTTTGATTGTTCACGTACGGAGAACAAAATTTTGAGAATCCTTATATGAGATTTGTTTATTGAAAACGTTTGAGTGTGAATTATTTCATTATTTTTATTTCAATATATAGTGTTAGATCATATGTGTTTTTTATTATTCCGGTATTCTCTGGACCTTACCTTTCACATGTAATAGCATAGATATTGAAGCACGAATTTAACCCTGAGATAAAAGAATTAAAAATTGTGATAAAGTCATAATCATATCATTTAAATAATTTTAATTAATCAAAAAAAATTAATTAGCTAATTATTGCTTGGCGCACCAAGACTTTAAATATCACAATAATATATATATATATATATATATATATATATATATATATATATATATATATATATATATATATATATATATATATATATATATATATATATATATATATATATATATATATATATATATATATATATATATGAATATATATTATTTGCCCCAATTCCATGACTTAATACAGTTTTTTAGGTTTTCACTAATTTCACACTTTTAGTTTTCACACATTAACTGAGAATATGCGACAAAGATTTCTGAACCACGTTTCTTCGTCTTAAATGTCCCAGTTGACCCAACTCAATTAGGTTTAGACTATAAAAATAAGGAACTAATTTAAGACTATATGCCCATTATTGCAAACACACCTATTTAAAACATATTCCTTTTGATATTGTTTACTACGTAGGCGGTCCGATAAGTACTTAGCCTCACCGCCCGATGGCGCCACTATCTCAAGAGAAATCTACTATCGTGTAATACGTTCTGGTAGACGGCTAATGTCAAAATTTCAGTCAAATCGGACTTGTAATTTTGTTTTGACGGCATGTGAAAGCTGGCGTGTCTTGTAACTTGTAACAACTGATTTTTGCTATACTTTTTGGGGTCATAGCAGTAGCGTTCACTTTGCGACCTCTGTTGACCCTTTCAACAGGCCGCTACTTTTGCTAAATTGTTACTCTAAAGTAGAACACAGCTTTTATCAAAGCAAATAATGCCAATTATTTCGTTTAACGTGGAAGACCTATCTCCAGCAAAACAAATACTCAGTGAATCTTTCATTGTGCGAAAACCATAAATTAGACATCCTGTGCCTTCAAGAGATATATAAGGAGCTTGATCACCCGGTACCAAAAATTGCAGGTATTTTATGCAGGCAGTGAGAGAGATAACACAACTAATATGATATTAGTGTTATATTTTACTGAATTAAAAAAAAGTACTTTAAAAGAAAGTAAATTATTTAATTCCTATCTGAGCGCTTTCGGCTTATAGGTAAAGCCATCTTTATACCTATAGTCAAATTTTAAAATTACCACTACCAAACTTGTTCAAAAAGTGAAACAAAATTTTTTCTTCAAAATTTAAAAGTTTCCCAAAATGTCGTTAAAAAGACAACACACAAAAAACATATTAAAAGTTTTGGTTATGGTACAGATGCAAGCACCCATTCATCTGGATAGTGTACTAGCCGGTCACGGGAGGAATGAATCCTACTGCAACGCCCCTAACGAACATTTCCGAATTAGCGTTCTTAACTTCTTAATTTGTTCATGTCACATGTCATCCTTTACTTTGACGGGAGGGTTGAAAAATTCTGGAAAAAACTGATGGATATAAAATAAGTTCGATAAAAAATGAAATAAAAATATTCACTTTCAGTTTTATTGTGTAGTAGTGTAGTTAGTTATTAATGTTGGATTTTCGATTTATGTAAAGTAATGTACCTATCAGTTGAATTTTAAAATATTAGTTACGAAATTTAAATGATTATGCTCAAATATGATAGCAAATTAAAGTAGCAGGAACATATCAGAAAGAAAAATCAAGAGCTTAAACTGAAATACAAGAAGTTATATTGGTTATTAGATAGAAGCTCACAACTTACAATTAAAAACAAGGTAATAGTTTACAAACAAATGCTCCAACCAGTATGGTCCTATGGTTTACAGTTATGGATTTGTACTAGTGAGAGTAACTATGCTTTCCTTCAAAGAGTCCAAAACCGAATACTAAGAAACATAGTAAACGCCCCATTGTATATCCGCAACAAAGACCTACATCGGGAACTTCGTATAATAACAATTAAAGAAGAAATAAAGAAGATTGTCAAAGGTCACGAAAACTGACTCCACAACCATACAAACAGGGAAGTGTTAGAACTTTTAGATAATCAAGACCTAGTCCGCAGGCTCAAACCCACCAAACCTTTTGAACTTGTGTGATAGTGATCAATCTATAAATGTCACTGTCAGTTTAAATTCGGGCAGTTAACCTAGCCACAACAGTGAAGTGTGCAACAATAATTATTAGATTCTAAGGTGAACCCTTGGGAATACCTAGGAAACTACAGTAGTAGATTAAGTTAAACATAAAATGCTGGTTAGTCTTAGGATTAGGTGCATGGTTAATGTAATAAATAATAAAAAAACTAAATTTTATTAATTACTACCTACAAATAATAGAAAAACACAATAAAGCAGAACAACATGATGGATAGATATAAAATATTTAATTAAAAATTAAATCTAACATAGGTATAAAAATGTGAAATTTTTTTATTCATAAAAAATCCCTATTTCTTTTGTATACGAGTGATCGTTTTCACTGATTTTATTTTCACCATCTTGTAGTAATAACCTGATGTCAGAGGTACTTGGTTTTTGAAGTAAATTTTCAGATTTTGGAGTTTTGTTTTTTCTTAGTACTAACAAACCTCACTTGTTTTTCATATTTCTTATTGCCAGGCTAATTGTAAACATCTTTTAATGTCTTACCTTCTTTTTCAATCAAACTTAGTATAGTGTCCATTATTTTTCCAACTTTCAATAATTTAACATCAGAAGTTAGTTTTTTTGAAGAAATTAATTCATATATTATATCCAGCTTAACTTTAAAATCTTGGTTTTCATAATCTCCTTTGTTAATCATACTTTCGTTTACCACAGTATGGATAATATCATCAGTTTCTGTCTCAGTTTTTTGAATGGGTATTGATGGCTGGAAATTATTTCTAATAACTAGTAAGTCTTACATTCGTTGCAAAAAATATGACAACTTTTATTTATTTTTAAACACTCATTTACCTTTTGAACATGATACTCTGTATTGTAACAATAAAACACTGAAAACTTTGTTTTCAAAACTTCAACAAAATTTATTTTAAATTCTTATCACTACAGCTGTTTCGGCTGATTGCCTTTCTCAAGTGATCTGTTTTTGGCATGGGTGTACACTTTATAGTCTCTAATGAAATAGGTTGAGGAGGGGAGAACTGTTTGTCTCAAGCTGGTCATTCAGAATTATATCTGTGTTTTTTAATTTGTTGATTTCCATAGATTCTAACAAAGATAGCTTAAGGCCTTTATTTTGAATGTGTAGAATTTTAAATTCGTCATTAAAAGAATGATTATGATCTAGAAGGTGAAGTGCGTATGTAGAATCTGTTTTTCTATTATTGAAAGCCCTTTTATGTTCTGCTATTCGTTTATTAAAATTTCTACCTGTTTGACCAATTTAATTTTTGGGGCAGTCGCCACATTTAAGTTTGTACACACCACTGTGTAAGTGTTTTTTATGTTGGCTCTTATTGTTTTTAATATATTTGCCTAGGTTGTTATTTGTTCTGAAAGCTGGTGTTATTCCTTTCTTTTTTATGTGTTTGGCTATTTTTGTTGATATTTTGCCCGTATATGTAATCGAGCAGAAGGTACTGGGTTTTTTCTCTGATGGTGGAAATACTAAGTTCAGGGCTTTCTTGTGTAGTTTTTGATTTAACATTTTATTAATTGTTTGTTCGTTGTATCCATTGTTTACTGCTATTTGCTTAATGATATTTAATTCTGTCTCAAAATTGTATTTTGACATAGGAATTGCTGTTAATCTATGTAACATACTATGATAGGCTGCCAGTTTATGTTGTGTGGGATGGGATGATGAATTGTGAATAGTCGTGTCAGTATGGGTAGGTTTATGAAATATGGAGAAGTCATGTTTGTTTTTAAGTCTGGTAATTTTTAAATCTAAAAAATTTATGGATTGATTTTGTTCTGTTTCTATTGTAAATTCATTATGACTATGAAGAGAATTAATATACGATAAAAATTGGTCGAGTTGCCTGTTAGTTCCTGTGAAACATACCAGTACGCCGTCTACGTATCTCCACCAATATAAAAACTGTTTGAATATGGGGTGTTTTGAAATCTTTGTCTCTAGATGATCCATAAAAATATCTGATAGCAATGGGCTTAGAGGATTGCCCATTATAAGTCCTGCACTGTTATTTGTATATAATTCATTATTAAATTCAAAGTAGTCTTGGTTTATGCAAACAATGGATACAACGAACAAACAATTAATAAAATATTAAATCAAAAACTACACAAGAAAGCCCTGAACTTAGTATTTCCACCACCAGAGAAAAAACCCAGTACCTTCTGCTCGATTACATAATACAGGCAAAATATGAACAAAAATAGCCAAACACATAAAAAAGAAAGGAATAACACCAGCTTTCAGAACAAATAACAACCTAGGCAAATATATTACGAATAGCAGAACATAAAAGGGCTTTCAATAATAGAAAAACAGATTCTACATACGCACTTCACCTTCTAGATCATAATCATTCTTTTAATGACGAATTTAAAATTCTACACATTCAAAATAAAGGCCTTAAGCTATCTTTGTTAGAATCTATGGAAATCAACAAATTAAAAAACACAGATATAATTCTGAATGACCAGCTTGAGACAAACAGTTCTCCCCTCCTCAACCTATTTGATTAGAGACTATAAAGTGTAAACCCATGCCAAAAACAGATCACTTGAGAAAGGCAATCAGCCGAAACAGCTGTAGTGATAAGAATTTAAAATAAATTTTGTGGAAGTTTTGAAAACAAAGTTTTCAGTGTTTTATTGTTACATAAAATGAATTTCCATCAAGTAACGGTCGAATCCATCAATTATACTCTGTATTATTTTGAACTGATTTTACTTTCCAGTTATTTTCATCTATTTTGCAGATGTCTTTCAATTCAATATCCTTACTTCTTACATGTGATTCCTTTATTAAATTCATTCTATATGAGTTATTACCTTTGACTTTTTTTTCAATTTTTTTATTACTACATCACGTACCAAGTTTAAGAGAGCATACAAACAAGTGTCTACCCTTTTATTCTTTTTTCCTTGAAAATATACATGTTTCAGTGTTCGATGCAATGCTTCTAAGTACATATTTGTGTTAATGCCCAGTCCTTTTCTGCAACAATATGCCCATAAATGACAACGACCAGCATAGTAAGTTTGGAAGTATTGACCAAAAGCCTCAGTATCCTCACAAGCAAATAATTCAGATAATACAAAATTTAGCAATTCTTGAAAATCGGCAGGATCAGTTGACTGTAATAACAAACGCAAGTACTTATACACTTTTGCTTTCATCACTTGATCACCTTTAATTTTATTCAAGTTCTTACGCCAATTTCTATCGATGTGCCAAGCACAAAGGAGGTGATTATCTGGTTTACTCATAATATTAGTCCACGCATTAAAAAATTCTGGAGCATCATCAGACATAAACACTTTACATTTGATGTCACCAGTTTGTTCTTTAATAGAATTTAAAAAATGTGTTTGTTAAATTTAAAAACATTGGTATCTGCCCTGTTTGAAAGCAAGAAAGCAGTAGGCACCCATTCTCCAAATTCATCCACAACCATAAGTGTTAATAAGAAATCATAACTTGTAGTTCCATGCGTTGAGTCCGCACATATTTTGTCTGAGCCAAACAGTTTCAATTGTTTTTCTTGAAATTTCGTCATGAATATTAATGCAAAATCATTTATGTTGAATACATTAGGGAGATCATCTGAGCCTTGCTCTGTGTAAAATATAATTAAAAATTCATCTTTTAGAGACCTTAATCGTTCAACCCATAAACGAATGCCTATGACATCATTCTGATGTAGCTGAACATATTCTTTTAAAGAAAAGTCCCTGGATATATTTCTCAAGTCTTGGCGATCGAAAAGACTGAGTCGTCCAAGGGATTCTTCAGAGTAAATCCCATTACGAATATCATCTAGGATTTTTTGGAATGACACACCTTCAGAGATTTTTCCTTAAAATAAAAAAATGCAAAGTTAATACAACATTACATTAGAAAAAAATGAGACATACCTGCTATTTGTTTTCTTTCAGTTTTAGTCAAATGTATATGGGTTAAATTACAATTATGGCCAAAATGAGGCGTATACAAAGTGGCCTTTAACTGATTTCCATTACATATTAAATCCAAAGTTGAAGGACAAGTAACATCTAACTTAGAAAACCCATTTTTTTTTAAAACCCAGACAGAGATTTTAAAAATTTCTGTCTATTGTTTTGAGACGTAGACATATATCTGCTTGCTTTAAATGACCTATGACAAATATAGTATGTCTTTTCTATTTTGCTAGATATTTTTTTACCAGTGGTTTTTACATAAGAGCATTTCATGTTTTTCTCAATAGTCTCTTTCTATGTTCTAAAATCTAAAAAAATATTTCGTTAGTTCATATAATTAGCTATTAATAAATAACACTAACTTGCATAGTTTTCGAATTCCTTTTCTTCCTTAAACAGCTCAAGTTTGTGATCTGTAATTAAGTGATTTCTGTATTCGGAGTATGTGAAGAGAATCCGAAAGCAAGAGGTACACACTAAAGATTTTTTTCGACTTGTTGTAGCCGGTTCTGCTCCATGTAAGAGTTTAATATGTTTATTCAAATTAGAA
The DNA here is from genome assembly GCF_040954645.1 of Diabrotica undecimpunctata. NCBI lineage: Eukaryota > Metazoa > Arthropoda > Insecta > Coleoptera > Chrysomelidae > Diabrotica > Diabrotica undecimpunctata. The sequence goes on from NC_092803.1 coordinate 167,171,132, forward strand.
ATTAGAAATTAGAAAAACAAAAGCAGTGACAAGAAAGGTTTCTTGTCACTGCTTTTGTTTCCATTATAAATATAATATATTATAATACAAACACAAAACCTCGAAGTAGCCGAAAATAAAATCCAGGATATAAAATTCACAGTACGAATAATTATAAAACAATAAAAGAGTACATTAGGTATAAAAGTTCTAGGTTATTTTCAAAATTCAAATTCAAAATAAAACGGAACTTGTCAATAATGAGTTTGATATATTTCCGCTTGGTGCGCCACAGTAGGAATCATTCCTCCCGCGACCGGCTTGTGGATAGTGTTGAGGCGATAATCTGTAAGCAATACGTTTTACGATTTACGATTACACTTGCTTAAGCAAATATTCAAAGATATTCGTGTATTTAACCTAACCGATAACCATAATGCTTTGTATATTTGGTTTTAACACCGCTCGATAACCGCCGGTTACACAAATTCTTATGACATTCACGCCCACGCCGCAATTATACCAATCGTTCTTTAAAAAATGTCATTGATAACATCCAAAATGTCACGTATTTTATTCGATTATTACTTAGCATTAAATTTCTCTCTGGTAATGTAATACATACTTAATGTAAAACGTGATAATGTAACTACAAATAAATAAATTATTGCACATTCTGGCCAAAATAAGTACCGACATACCTATTCGTAATTTAGTAGGGCCCGAAATTAAAGTTATAAAAAATAGTAATACTTTTGAGTTTAGGACATACTAGCAAACTTATTCAATAATTAATTGCGAAATTTAGAGTGTTTAAAACTAATAATGAAAAGGTTTATTGATCTGTTAATAAAATGAGTTTGACCAGAATCATTTATATGCTGTGATATTATTACCGTTTTCAACAACATAACAAGGCCAAATTATTTCACGAATAGACTTAGCTTATACAAAACTCACCTCGTATATGTAGGTGACTATCTACAGTTTCTTTAACATAATAATTGCAGGTGAAAAGAATTATCAAGATTATTAAGAAACATGATAGAAAATAGCTAGTTTGCAATGACTTTTTAATATCAAGGTGTTTGTTAGAGGCTGGTCATGAACACAGAAAGCAATTATAACAAAGTTATATTGACAGTTTCAGTTTACCATATGTTGGTGAAATTTAACACAAAGTTCATTACAAACTAATATAAAAGATGTAGATGAATTGTGTGCCGGAACAATCAAAAGAAAATTGTATTAAACGTTAACACATTTGTATTTTAATCTACAGTGTGTAAAAGCCAAATGGAATAAATTCATTATTTAAGTTACTGTACATATTTATAAAAAATCCCGAAACACGTCAAATTTAAATTATAACTTGACATTCTTTAACGTGAAAATGCAACCCCTACCTTCAACCCCCTTAAAATGACAAGTACAACCCCCAATTTTTAAAATAGGAAGTATAGGCTTGTGATATATCGTTTGAAAGGTCTTTTCATTCTCCATTCAAAAATGTTGTCGCTTTCAAGTTTATTAAGATTAATTAAGATAAAATAAATTAAAATCGAACGAAAAAGACAGCAAAGATTTGATTTCACGTACAAAGCGTCTATGTATCTGTTGATACGTATTTCGACTTAATTAGTCTCATCAAAACAGTTATTCATAGCCGTTCTTAACGTGAAAATTAATCTTCTCTGTCTTTTAGGAAGTAACAATAAAATGGCTTCGTTATGGACGCAATAGCGACATCTGATAGAAAAATCGGTAAGATAGTTTCGAAACAAATTCAAAAATAAATTAAAATCATGTGGTTACCGAAATTCGCTAAAATATACTCAAAACTTATTTCCCGTTTAGGTCTTGATAATGAGAAAGTGAACAAAAACCATAGCAATGTGGTTTTTAGATGGTAACCATTAAAAAACATTAAAGAATTTCCGTGGCAACGTTATTTTAACACGCATTAGTAAATTGTTTTATTTAAGTTGTCAGTATTTTAATTTAAGTAAAAAGTTCGTTCAATTCAATTCTGAAAAATGGTTAGATTAACGAAAATGCATAAAATAACAGTTTTACAAATGATTGGTTACGGAGATAACACCCGATCACAACAGGAAGTAACTCGCCTATTTCATGATAAATTTCCTAATTTACCACCTATATCCCAAGGAACAATAAGTAAAATAGTGAAGCAGTTTCGCGAGTTTGGTCATGTAAGGCAGATAAAAAAAAGCAGCTGCCAATGCACTGAGTGATGAACTCAAATTAGATGTGTTGCATGAGTTTCAGGAAAATCCACATACATCGAGTAGACAGGCATCCACTACATTCAATGCTAGCCATACATCGATAGTAAACATATTAAAAGAAAATAAATTGCATCCCTATAAGATGATACCTACTCAGGAGCTTATGGAAGACGATTTTAATAGGAGAACTTTTTTTTGTGAGCAAATGATGGACATGTTGGATAACAATATTATCCAATTAGAAGACGTTATGTTTTCTGATGAGTGTATTTTTTCACTTAACGGTCATGCTAATCGGCAAAATTGCCGCTACTGGGCCACGGAAAATCCTCACTGGATGAGAGAAGAACACACTCAATACCCTCAAAAGGTTAATGTTTGGGCAGGGAATGTAGGAAACAATATCATTGGTCCCTTTTTCATTGAGGGCAACTTGAATGGCAACAATTATTTGGCACTACTTCAAAATGATGTCATTCAAACGTTGGCAAATTTATATCCTGATTCAGGAAACCCTCAAGTTCCAGCGAATACGATATGGTTTCAGCAGAATGGAGCACCACCACATTACCAACTTAATGTCCGGCAGTACCTCGATACAATATTTCCCAATCGGTGGATAGGGAGGCGAGAATCGATTGAATGGCCAGCGAGATCACCTGATCTTACATTATTAGATTTCTTTTTATGGGGATATGTGAAGAGCCATGTGTACAAAACTAAACCTTCTGATTTAAATGACTTAAAAGAACGAATAACGCTTGCGATTAGGTCGATCACGCCTGTTATGTTAAATAATGTTAGAAGACAGTTTTATTTGAGATTAGGATGTTGCCAAGACGTTCGCGGTAAACATTTTGAACATCTACTTCATTAAAATTCATAGTTCTTTTTCGTGTTCTACATTTTATTACGTTTTGCATTACATTTTAGTTTTTGATTGTATTGTAGCGAATTTCGGTAACCACATGATTTTAATTTATTTTATCTTAATTAATCTTAATAAACTTGAAAGCGACAACATTTTTGAATGGAAAATGAAAATACCTTTCAAACGATATATCACAAGCCTATACTTCCTATTTTAAAAATTGGGGGTTGTACCTGTCATTTTAAGGGGGTTGAAGGTAGGGGTTGCATTTTCACGTTAAAGAATGTCAAGTTATAATTTAAATTTGACGTGTTTCGGGATTTTTTATAAATATGTACAGTAACCTAAATAATGAATTTATTCCATTTGGCTTTTACACACCGTATATTATATTGAACTCATGGAAGAACAAATGTAGAAACATAAAAATAATTCTAAATAATAACATGAATTATACATACTAATTTATTTACAGTATAAAACAATGAGTCAGTTAATTAAAATGTACAAAATTTTTAATTTGAAAAATAAAACAAAAAGGCTGAATGGGTGGTTTTAATGGTGATAATAATATTAATATAAATGAAGTAATTATGGATTAATTTATTAACGGAAGATCTCGATGTCTTTTTGTATTCAGATTAATGATTTAAGAAAAAGTCAGGGAAATTCATCTCCATACCTATAAACTTAAAGAAGCAATTCTGTAGACTAGAAATATTGTACTATATTATGAAGTCCGTTAGAAAATCCAATGTTTGGCTTGTTAAGTTTTGCTTAATACATAACATTAAATTTAGAGCATTTTCTGGAGAAGTTGCAAATGTTAACCTGACGACGTTTCAGAGTGGCAAAGAAAACTGCCAAATTTATTAAGTGGGTATTTACCTGAAGATATTTATAACGCTGACGAGTCTGTATTATCGAGCCTTACCAAGTAAAACTTTGACATTTCGTCATGAAATGTGCACTGGAGGTAAATCTGCTAAAAAAAGGCTGCCCGTATTATTGTGGACAAATTTACACGGGGAAAATGAAAAACATTTGATGATTAGTAAAAGTAAAAATCCTCGATGTTTTAAAAAATTTTATGTTGTTAAACTCCAAGTCGACTGATAATACAACAAGAAGGCCTGGATCACCAGAGATATTATGACAGATTGGCAGCACAAATTTGACAAAAGAATGCAACGTTAAAAAAAGAAAAATTCCCTTATTCCTAGACAACGCAACATCCCATCCGGATATTCAGTTATCTAGCATATCGATAATATTTTTGCCACCTAGTACTACATGACATTGTCAACCAGTAGACCAAGGAATAATTAAAACTTTAAATCTTTGTATAGAAAGTTTTTGAGGAGAAGAATGAATCTATAAAAGGTTCTTTATCAACGGCTAAACTGGAGAAGTCCATAACGAATGCCAACTCCTTAATTTGGATTGTGGCAGCATGGAGAGACGTTTTAACCAAAACAATTAAAAAAGTGTTGCATTAGGTGCGGTTTTTTTTAAACTATAGTAATAGAGAAGAAATTGTGAAAATCTAGAGCTACAAGACCTGGAACATGATGTCATTGATTTGAAAATTTTTTGAACTACCTAGAGATTGATACAGTCCTATTGACGGAAAATGGTGTAGTAAACTAAGCCAGTTGTGTTAGTGATTTTAAAGAAAATGAACAGGTATCAAATGTTTCCGATAATGAGAGTGACGATGAACTAGAATTTACTACAACTGTAAGTAATTTAAATAATGCTCTTAGAATTATTTTTTATATATAAAGGTGAAGTCAAAAAATATTTGATGTAATTTTAAAAGTCAGAAATTATGAAACATAATCTTCAAATCAAAAACAAACCAAAATTAATGATTTTTTTAAGAGGTAATACCTCCCTTTTTTATACTGGTATTTTATTTGTTTTATTTGTGTATATGCTTATGCAAATATGTACAAAAATTTATAATTAGAAATCAATCTGATAAATAAAATACTGTCAATGTAAAAAGTTTATTAAACAATAAATATTAGCCTAAGAAACTGAGAATATTTATTAAACACATGTGTAACCGTTTTTACATTAGAGAACATAGACCTAACCTTAAAACTTAATTCTTCTTTTTCTTGTATCTTGAATAATACATTAGTCCGGGAGCTTATATTAACACTCCCACTTATTCAAGATTTGAGTACAAAGACCTAATACAAAAGACCTGAAAGCAAAAACCTAATAAAAATTAACAAATACATAGTTTAAATTGACAAATTTAACTTATTCAATAAATTGTTAAAAACTGTCGTTCACAAAACTATCTTTGACAGTTTGTGAACAAGTCCGCTAACTGATTACTTGTATTGACATAGCTTACACAGATATTTTTGTTTTCACACTCATCTCGAACAAAGTGAACCTTAATATCAATATGCTTTGTTCTGTTATGAAATTTAATCCAATCTCCAATCCAATGCCAATCTCTTTTAAAAAATTTCTAAGTCATAAAGCGTCTATGATAGTCTGCAGCTTAGAATCCGAATGATCAGATGTTACGTTTTTTCTGTCTTTCTGTATGGCTGTGAAAGTTTGACAATGGTCTCTGAAATAGAAAAAAAGAATAGATGCCTTTGAGATGTATATATACAGAGGAATGTTGAGAATTCCATGGGTACAAAGAGTTACTAATGTTGAGGTACTTCGTCGCATGTGTAAACAAAAATAATTGCTAATAATAATCACAGAGAGGAAAATGCAATACTTGGGTCATGTGTTGACAGGCGAAAGATATGAATTATGTTGATAAATAGCAATTGTACCTGCATTGCTTGTTGCCACTTGCTAGAGTCCTCACATTTTATTACACTTTCATAACTTATGGGTTTAAGTATGTCACAGTAGTTTGCTATACCATAATAGTCAGGCTTAGACAGCGTATTTTTGTTGCGTAGCTGTCTACTATTAACATTATCATCATTAGCATCATAGAACAGATTACAATCAAAATTCTCATTGTCATGATCTGTTGCTTGAGACCTACTACCTTGTGACATGTCTAAACTCTCTTGATTGTGACTTTCTTGAATATCGTACATATCATCATTGTCTCTTTCTTCATTATCATCTAAGAGTTCAAATTTTAATTCAAAGATTTCCTTCTTATTTTTAATTGTTTCATCTTCATTATAATTTACATTGCAGCTCACTCTTCTCTTCTCACAATCCCAAAGTCTATAATTTGATGAATATCCATCATATCCAACGAACAATAATTTTCTTGATTTTGAATCAAACTTCTTACGAAACTGTGATGGTATCAACATGTAAGCTGTACTGCTAAAAACTCTAATGTGCTTTAGATCTGGTTGTCTCCCAAACCACTTTACATATATTTCATACTTGACTTGAAGCTGTTCGATAAAGAACATATACAGCAGTATTTACAGCTTCAGTCCACAATTCTTGTGACACATTTTTGTTGATACGCACATTCTCGCACTTTCAAGAATTGTCCGTAACTGCCTCTCACTGCGGTCATTTTGTTGAGGTGTTTAAGGAGCTGAACATTCATGTTATATACCATTTTTTCTAAAAAAGTCCTGAAAGTTATTATTGATGTATTTTCCTTTACCTTGGTCACTTCTTAAAATCTCAATCTTATTGCCAGTTTGATTTTCAATCAGTATTTTAAAATCTTTAAACTTGTTGAAAACATCTGACTTGAGCTTTAGAAAATAAACACTGCAGTAACCGCTACAATCATCTTTAAATAAAACAAAAAATTTTGATCCACTTGGAGAAGAAATTTTTACTGGTCCCCATACATCTGTGTGAATCATTTCACCTGGTTTGTCTGATCTGCTTCTTGTAAGACTTTTATGTGATTTTTTTAACTGCTTCCCATACTGGCATGTCTCACAGAAAAATTCTTCTTTGTCGTCAACTCTCCTATTGTCTACCACATTAGCTGTTTTCTTAATTGTATTGAAGTTGATATGCCCTAGGCGATCATGCCATAACTTTATTGATGATTTGCAAGCTAAATTACATTCTACAATAGGCTTAACTCTAAATTGCATGACCCACAGATTATGTCTACGTTTTCCAACACATGAAATGTTTCCATTTGGCTCTAGAAATTGACACCTGTTCTTATGAGAATGATAAATAAAGTTTTTATCTGTCATAGCTCACACTGAAAATAAGCTGTGACTAAGTTCAGAAATGTATAGGACATTATTTATAGTACGATCATACCACTCACCTTGGACAAATGCCTGTATTTCAATAACACCTTTACCTTCTGCAGGAATCAGCTTGTCTTTTGCTATTCTAACAAACATAGGTTCAGATAGAGATTCTAATTAAAAAAAAAACAATTTTTCACCAGTCATGTGTAGGCTTGCTCCTGAATCACATATTCACTCACTTTTATTGACACTGGAGGTTGACAAGTACATGGAACAAATATCACATAATATATAAGCTGAACTTGATGCTAGATTACTTCCCATGCAATGTCCCTTGTGTTTACAATAATTACAGGTGGAATTCTTCTTTAAGTTCTGTATATTTTTGTTTTCTTTTTACTGGTGGCTTCCAGTTTACTTTGTAAAGCCTCTACTTGTAAAGCAAGAGGGGATATTTCAGAGTCATCATTATTCATTCTAGTTTCTTCTTTAAGCAATCTTGCTGCTAAATTTTCGAAAGTTTGCTGATCACTAACTACAAAGTCCCAGGCTGTATGAAAGGCATTAAATCTAGGAGGCACACTATTAATTACTTTGGAACAAACAGCAATATTACTAATAGTTTCTTTAACATCTTTTAACTGTCTAACTAATAGTTCTATTGTTGATATATGCTCTGCAACTTTTGCATTCTCATGCATTTTATATTCATAAAATTTTTGCCATAGTAACTCTCTAGATATTTCTGTATTTTGTTCATGTATTGTGATCAGTCTTGTCCACATTTCGGAAGCATTTTCGCAATTTATCAAATGTTGTATTTGATCTTGACATATTATAGTAGATAACAAAATTGCCTGTGCCTTTGAATTTTTGTCATCCCATTCTTTTCACTCACTGCTAGTGTGGTCTTCTGGTTCTCTAACTGTTCCATTCCCAATTGAAAGCAGCTTCTCTGCTTTAAACAAAACGGTTACACTAAATTTACATAGTTGAAAATTTGACCCATCAAACTTAGAAATATTACCAGAATTAATTTTCACAGTTGAGGCCATTTTTGCACTTCACTAAATCTTTATTTTATAATTGAACGAATCGAGCGTAGCGAAAAATAAACACGTGACCATTCACGACTTGAACGTGAAACAACTAAACTTTTTACCACACCGGTGCGAAGGACAGGCTAGTTTTCAAATTTCGTAATACCGTGTCTGGGCAACCATAACCTGATTAATAAAATAACTATACTTTCCATGTAAAAAGTTTATTAAACAATAATTATTAGCCTGAGAAACTGAGAATATTAATTAAACACATGTGTAACCGTTATTACATTAGAGAACATAGACCTTAAAACTTAATTCTTCTTTTTCTTATATTTTGAATTTAATCTTTATTATAGTGTATTTTTATGTATGAGAGAGTAATAAAACAATAAATTATGTATGCAAATCCCTAAACTGTTGATACGGGTGACTCAATGAAAAACAGATATTTGTCAACAAGTTTACAGAAGTATATAGGAAAACAATTTTAAATTGACTATGACCACCAGGTATAAAGGTTGGAGCAGAATAGAATACAATAGTTGTGAGGGTTACTAATCCCTAAATAAGGTTGATAGTGTCGGAGTGATGGAGGTTAACAGGTACTAATGAATTTGCAAGAAATGTAAGATGTTTATTTTATTGGTTATATATAACCAATAAAAGTTTAATAAGTACCTACCTATTTGCAAAATAAAGTTTAATTCTTTAGATAAAATAAAACGTTTTATTTTATCTGAAATGAGTGCATTCCACGAAGTAAGGGTTTCAACAATCAAACATTTAATTCTTTAATTCCAGGAATCTACGACAGTAATTGACTAGATAATTACCTTCTAAACTTATTCCACAGAAAATGTGATAGTGGGTTTTTCCATTTTGTAGGAAGGTCCAAGTGGCGTATTCAAAATTCTTAACAGTTCACTAAAAGTAGGTACTTCAGTTGCAAGGTGCAGTTTATTGTGTATACTAGTGTTATGGAAAATTTGGAAGTGCCGTGTAAACGCCGAAAAATTGGTCGTTTAACAGTTAATGAAAAGACATTAATATTTAATTGTTTTAAATCATTTACAGACAAACGTTTATGTGAAAGTGTTGATGAGACCGTTGAGTTAGTTAGCAGTACACTTGGTGTTGGGAAATCTACGATTTACAGAGTTATTAAAGAAGAGAAATGTGGTAGTTTTCAAATTTCAAAATAGAATATCATTTTAAAGAAGGACTTCGACGGAAAGTGCATGAATTCTTCTTTAGACAAGAATTTCCAACATTGGATAAAGTTCTTGTCTCAGTTCGAGATGATAAGGATTACCCAGAAATGAGTCGAAGTACGTTATGGAAACTTTTAAAAGAAATAGGCTTCCGCTGGAAAAAGAATCCCAGAAAGTCTATTTTATTAGAAAGAAGCGATATTGTCATATGGAGAAGACATTTTCTAAGAACCATAAAGGAAATGAGAAACCAAAAAAGAAAAATATTTTATCTTGATGAAACATGGATCAACGAGGGTCATACACCAAATAAATTTTGGCAGGATGAAACTGTTACTGATAACTTCAGTAATAATAATTAACTTATCCTCCCTCTTAAATAGGTCGGGAGCAATAATAAAAAAATTAAAATATGTAACGGTAAAGAAATCTAATGAGAGCAATGAACACACGCCCTCATCTGGTCAATACTATCAAAATTAGAAAGACGTCATATCGAGGACACATAATACGCCATAGGGAATTTGAGCAGCTCCAGGTAATCTTAGAAGGCAAGATTGATGGTAAAAGGCGCATAGGACGAAAGAAAAAATCTTGGCTACGAAACATCAGAGATTGTACCCACACAAAAGAAAATGAATTAATTCATCAAGCTCAGCATAGAGTGAAATTTGCCATATTGATCGCCAACCTCAACAGAGAAGACACTTAGGAGGAGGAGGAAAGAAATCTGTAAAGATACTGACCCTGCAAAACAGGAACATATCTAAATAATATTCGTTTTCTTAAAACCACACTTTTCCCCATTCTTATGGATAAATGTTTAATCAAAGAATATTCTAACAACAGCAATCTTGTCTCTCTGTTTTTCCAGTAAAGTCTACACAATAAGTTCGCCTTATTATGTATGATGTTGTGGTTTTGAAAATGTATGTAGTACAAAAAAAAAACATGGAAAAACTGAAATTAATTAAAAAAAACTTAAAGAAATATGCTTCGGAAAAATGTGGTACACAGGAAAACTAACACGTGGATTCGCAATACTGTGTTACCTTAAAATGAAGATGCGCAGAATGCTTAATTAGAAGCGAGAACGAAAGAGGTGACTATGGAGACCAAGAATGAGAAAAAGAAAAAGAGGAATACCAAGATAAAGAGATAATATAAAGAAAGCTGGCCGGAATAAATCGAATGAGAAGAACGCTGAAGCGCGACAATTGGAAATTTTTTTGGGAAGGCGCATCCACGAATGAAGTAATAAAGAATAAAGTAATTGAAATGAACTGAAAATTGACGATGACTGAACTAGAAATTTAGAAATTGAATTTTTCAAAATTTTTATCAATTTGGAGATCTCAGAACCATAGCGACCAGCTGATATTTAGAATATACAATTTTTCTTTATTCGTTTTTCATATCTCATGATTCGAGGTAAACAGCTTTCGAATAATATTAAAATAAATTATCAAGAGTTATTTTCCTAGTTACTAAAATAAATCAATAACTCAAATATTAATTGACATTAATGAATTATATTCATATGTGAATTCTTTCCTCAGTTAACATGCTGCGATCTAATTTTTTTTGTTACACTGCGTTCTATGAGAGAGAAAGAAATAAAATCGTTGCGCTTATATTCCCCGGTGTTTATCTTCCACAACCTCGGGCTTGCCGAAGAATACACTCTATTTATTTATTCATAATTCATAATATGAATGCAGTTGGCGATGACAAGAGACACACTGTGATTCATCCCAAACATCTGTGCGCACATGCACTTATCGCACTGATACACGCAATAAATATATTTACATAGGATTTACGTTGAAGTGATCATGTGGTCAACTCGATAAGCTTGTCGTGTGTTGCACGATCTATAGACAGATTAAGAATGTTTACTTATTTTTGATTGTCAAGCCGTATTTAACAATGAATGCTGCAATAACTAAATCAATAATATTTTATAGTCAAATTGGTCTTCAAAAATCGTGCTTTTATTCTACATTTTTATATTTTTACGGAAAAATCCTAATTTTGAAAAGACAGAATTAACAATGGCAAAAATAAAGCCTTCACACTATCAACGTTATTAGCAATTAGCAATATTAATTAATATTTTTGAGATGATTAACGGCGTGAGTGAAAATCTTGATGTATTGTAAATATAGTGATAGTTTTTTGAGGTTCAAAAATAATCTTTCACTATTGTGAGCCTATATAACTCTTTGAGCTGCCATGGTACACGCAATGTACCACCTTTCTTGGTATTATTAAGCGGCGGTGGTCTTATAAATGTACCTTATTTATGTAGCTTTTTAAATCGTTGTCACTTACATTTCAGTGGTACAGTTTTTCAAGACCAATGTAACAGCCATCTACTGAAGACTAGGCAAACACACTGGCATGCTTAAATCTAGATTTTATCGCACTCTGTAGTCACAAACTTTATTTTATTGTCAGTGCATCGTGTATTAAAGCTTGTCGACAGTTTTTTAATAATAAGTTACTGAAAACTGAAGTATTTACAACATAATTGTGTTCAAGACGTGTGTTGAGGTTGCTAGGTAAGTAATAATTAAGGCTCGGATTTATAGGCAACAAAAATTGAAGAAAAAGGCGCCTATATAGGCAAAGATTTTTATTAAAAAAGGCAGGAATATTAACATTTATGCAAAATATAGGCAATAAAGGAATATAACTTATTATTTATTGTACAAAGTGAATTAACGTAATATTAACTTAAGGCAGGTATATTTACACATAATAATCATAACATTAGTATAAATAAACTAGTAACTAAATAACTGTAAATTAATAATTAAACATTGTAACCACTTAAAATTTTATCATTAATAGAAACAACTAAATGTTTTTCAATATTTTCGGTCTTAAAACTATGTCTTCGATCACTTAAAATTAATTTGTACATTGAAAACGAACGTTCGACATCGACAGATGTAATTGGAGCATATTTCAGAGGGGATAATAAATCTGGCATAATTTGAAATTTCTCGGAAACTTTAGCAACATTAGATAAAAACGAAAAACCTTCATTCTTGTCGAAAACATATTTCATTTTTTTTAAATTAATTGACCGTTACTTCCAGGTGCCGATTTAATTTTCGTCTTTAAATTATGTATTCATTTTACTGACTCACATAAATTTATCTCTTGTTTTACTAATAAGGTAATTGTGGTAACTATTAATTTATAATTGTCATTGATATAAGCGAGTTCCTGTTTCAATTTGGGATTTTTTAATATTTTTTTTTCCTTCTTGAATGGCTTCGGAAATATCATCATCAAATTCTGACATAACTAATTTTATTTCATTGCAGTGTTCAAAGTAAAAAAAACTGCTTCGAGCCAGGTTCCCCACCTTGTAATTACTGGTTTAGGTGGCAAAGGGACACCGGGAAGTCTTTCTTTATATATTTGCACCCTCAACGGAGCCTTTACAAAAACTTTTTTCATAAAATTTATAAAATTATTTACCAACGGAAACTGATTTCTTATTTCTTCAGCAATTCTAGTTACCCCGTGGGCTACACAAGTGCAATGAATTAAATTAGGATAAAAAATCTTTAAATCAACAGCAGCTTTTAACATATATGCCGCAGCATCTGAAAGCATTAATAGCTATTTAACCAACAAGTGTATTAATAAGGGCGATTAACAATTATTGAGATATAATGTTCGAGATTGTTAATCGCCATTTTAATTCACGAGTTCGTTACAAAACTTTTCCGTCGACCGTACTTTTCAGAAATAAAAATATCTTAGTTTAAATTTCTATTTACTTAACGATAAATAATGACATACAATGACGGACAGTACTTACAGCGTCTACTTCATTTTAAATAATTTTTTAGTGGGAATATAAATAGGTATGTTTGATTGCCTACACCACAGGTAACTGCCAATCAGAGAGCGTTAAATGTGGTTAAATTAATTTATACAAGCAATGTATGTTGTATTGCCTATAATAAAATCGTTCATTAATAGGGGTCATTAATCAATGATTTTGAGGGTGTTAAAAAATTAATCATAAATGGGCGGTCGACGGAAAACCTATTTTATTCACTGGTATAGCGTTGGTTAAAAAGAGGTTTGTTAAACTATCTTGTATAAATCGACTTATTGTTAAATTGTTTGTTTTTTCCAATTCTTTAACGGCAACTAAATACGGTTTTATCGCAAAGTTTTCGTTCAAAATTCCAACCATTAAATTAGCTATATACCTGCCGCATACATCTGTCGTTTCATCCACGATAATATACAAAAAATTGCCCACTAACTCCCGCTTAATTTTTGAAATACATTCCACATAACATTTTTCCACAGTATGTTTTCTCAATGTACTCTCGTCCGGTAAGGATTTATTGATATTTTTCGAAAAAGCATTTAAAACTAGGGTTATTAACTTCATATAGAGGAATGTTGGATGCAATCATCATCTGGCATAAATCAAATTTAAATGCGTCTTCCTCCTTTTTTTTTGAACTGCTTAAACTATCCCGCAGAGATATTTGGGCTAACTTAGAGGAATTTAATTTTTCCAAATTACTTTATGAAGTGGGGTTCCACAATGCTGGTCAATAAAGTACTTTTTTCTACTTGAAATTTGAGAATTAATAAAAAATAATTAGAATTTTAAAACCGCTTTAGAATTTAGTTATGTTGTGGGACGAGAAAAAATAAAACTTACCGATTTGCCGCATGGTTTACAAAATGCTCCATCTCCTTCTAGACAAAGTTCCGAATAAGGTGCGATTCATAGCCTTAATTTAGATGTCATCTTTTCACAAAAATGTCTAAAACGTTTTAAAACGTGTTCTTTGCTTTTCGGTATACGCAACAAAACTAAACTAGGATATAGCAATTTGTGACTAAACTCTGATACAGTAACCGACTGTACAACTGATAATAAACTAATAAAGCTTAGGGATTTCCAAATAGTTAACCCTCAAGTCTCGATCAGGTACATTTTCCTAGAACTCTGTTATATAAACAAACCATTGATATTTTATTATTGAACCAAAATTTTATTATAGAATGGTTTAGTAATAGAATAATATCATGGGTAGTACCATGAAATTTTAAAAAAGGCACAAATAGGCAGAATTTTAAAAAAGGCAAAAAGTGCAAAAAACAATTATAATAGGCAAAATAGGCAAAAAAGGCATTTTGCCTATAATCCGAGCTTTAGTAATAATTAACCTAATTGATAATACATATTTGTATGGCAATTGAAAATTCACAAAGTTTTCTCGTGGTACAATATTTGTACCACCGCTCCACATATAATATTTTACAAAATCAATTTTTATCTAGGCAAATGTCAAGATTAAGTAAAGACGATATACCTTTTACCCTAATTGGCATGATTAGACAAATTTCAAGCGGAACTGGATAATAAAGATGAAGGTGTACAGGCAATACCATCTGATTCCGAATCGATAGTGGACGATTCTGAAAATGAAGATCACGGAGCCGTTGAAACTCCAACGGCAGATGTCGAAGAAATTTACACAGTTCAGGTGAAGAGTCTGAGTCTGGCTTGCCACAAGAGGAGATATTACTAGAGTTCCTAGACCGGAAAATAATGCTTCTGCTTATACACCTCCAACATGCTCAACTAATCATAGACCGATCTCTCCTGAAAACTTTACATATTCTTCTGGTTTACTACACATTATTCAAGAGCTTGATAATTCAACCCAATAAAATTTGTTTCAGTTGTTCATAAATGATGATTTTATTAAACATTTGGTATTCCAAACAAATTTATATGCAGAGCAAATAAAAAAACTCATGGTAAAAACTTTTTGTCGATTGAATTTAAAGAAATAAAAACATTCTTGGATATAAACTTGCTCATGGATATAAAGCGATATCCTAGTCATAAAGACTACTGGTCCAGTGCACCTGACCTTCAAGATGCGTACATATCTAGTTTTGATATCATTGAATGAAATTATTGAATGAAATCACCGAATTTTGATAAGCTGTATAAACTGCGCCCAATGAAAGATTTATTAATGAATAAATTCGAGAATTTTTTGTATTAATCTCAGCAAGTAGCTGTCGACGAATCCATGATAAAGTTCATAAGCCGGAGTGCACTGAAGCAGTATATGCCAAAAAACCCATAAAACTAGGCTGTAAGGTGTGGATGCTGGCAGATAAATCCGGCTATTGTCTAAGATTTGATCTGTATACAAGGAAAGCTGTAACAGCTTACATTCGTGGCAAGTATATGTTCTTTATTCTGATAATTTAATAGTGTACCTTTGATGGAGGAATTGAAGAGACACAACATCCATGCAATAGGTACTGTAAATGTGTCTCGACGATATCTGCCTACTTTTAATGGAGGAGAGTATAAGTGGTTCACCAGCGATTCTGGATTGGTATCAGTAAAATGGAAGGATAGGAGAGCAGTACATATACTTTCCAACTTCCACAACCCTAAAGATGTCAGTGAAGTGATTTGAAAAGAAAAAAATGGCGACAGACGTCTAATACCATGTTCTCATACTGTAACTGATTACAATCGAAATATGAATTTTGTAGATAAATTTGACTAGATGTTATCAAGTTACATAATTGATCGTCGCAGTAAAAAATGGTGGCATCGAATATTTTTTTATTTATTAGATGCTGCGGTTGTAAATGCGTACTGCCTTTACAAGTTGATGAACTTGCCTAAAGTAACATCAAAAGATTTACGCCGTGCTGTTATTAATGGATTATTGGCAGACCAAATTGTTTCTAAAAAGGGTCTATTTAATGGAATGCCATTAGACACAATACAAATCAAATACAATACAAGGCAAAGCCATTTGTTCCCATTGAGGTGCGACTACATTCTTCAGAACATCAGCCACAGGGAAGTTCAAGAAGAAGATGTGCTTTGCGCAGCACCAAAGACAAACAAGTTAGGAGTGAATGGATTTGTTCTGTGTGTACAGTTCCATTATGTTAATCTAAAAGCAAATCATGCTTCCAGAAATACCACAATAAACTGTAAGTTCGCTTTTTTAAATTATATTCTATTAGTTTTATGTCTGCAAACTTGTACGAACTGGTACGGTGGTACAAAATATGTACCACTTTATAACTAAAAAATTAAAAACTTAGTTGCAAAAAAAACATCGGATTGTGTATCAATAGTAGATAATTAACCCTTATTGTTGCTCCACTAGGGCATTTTTTGCTTGAAAACTTTTGTTCCTTAAAGAGTTAATATAACGTCAAGGTTGAAAAAACTGAAAATTACAATTACATTTGAGAGATATTGTCGGGTCAATTAGTTTGGGCATTAGAAATAACAAAGGAGCTAGGATAGATACCTACATAGGAATAAACGAGAAAAATTTTGACGTAGAGTAGAAAGATGGGATATAAAAGAATCCAATACAAAAAACAAAAACAAAATATACACAAATATTAAACATCAAACCAAACTGCAGGAGATATTCAAATTCAAGTTAAGAAAGTTGCACATTTAATAGATGCGCGTGAAAATTTGTGAACCAAAACAAACATAAGTCGAAAATAAATACTATAAAAATAAGATCTCTTTAAAATGGTGACATATAATAGCAAATAGGTGAGAATATTAACGAAAAAATCAGAAGGGCAAAAGAAGTTTATTTATACGTGAGAAAATATAATAATTCATTAACAGCTGATAGTTCATAAAAACCAATCAGAATCAGAGGAATGAAAACTCAAGGTTTTAAAACAAAAATAAGTAGAATATTTGAAACAACTGAAAAAAGTGCAGATGAAAGCAAAGAAGAAAGTAGGTAAAATGATATAAAAGAAAAATCTAATGATAAAAGATAAAGAAACTAATGATAAAACAGAAATAAAAAAACTGTGGATAAAACAGGACAGATTTCCAATTCGACACTGAAAAATGCATAAGCGATTTTGAAACAGAAGCAGAAAGGTTTTTATTACCATAATTCCTACATTTATTAGTTTAAAAAATATAATAATTTTTATTCGTCTAAGTTATTTCGACAGTGTATAATCAAAATAGCAAATGGTAGCAACCTTGAATGCATTTGAAGTCCGTAATTAAATCTCGCTGAGAATTTCGTAAGCTTCAAAGAAAATATTTATTTTCATCAACAAAACAAGCACAACATTTTCACTTCGCAATTTAAATTAATTACATTTTACATGACGTAGTTTCACAACAAGGAAAATATGAAATGTGAAACTGGTTTCCCGTTCAAAGAAGCGCTTTTCTACTGTGTGCCTAGAATTTTCGGTTGATCCAAAGCTGTTTTAGTACATTAAAAAGATTATGGAATAAAACATTATTATCGCTATCAATGAGTAAATATAAAAATTCCTTTCGTATAAATGATATTTTAGTAAGTAGTTTCTAAATATAAAATTTCCATATGATTTGTTCTTGTATCTACCTAGGAGACACTAATTCACCGATAGGCGAACCGCACAAAACTAAAGAATCGATTTGTTTTTTAAAGTTTTCTTGCGAATTAGGTGAACCGCAAATTATAAACCTCATACTAGAGGCTATTGAACGATACTAGGAATAACTAATTCCGACATGCATCTACAGTTCACCTCTGAAAACAATCTTTTTCACTCTTTTCGTAGCGAAAAGACGTTAAAATGAAAGTAAAAGATTGAGATTTCATTTCAATTTGAATTTCACCATTGTTCTACATGTGTTTTGAGTTCTATCAACTCTCATCAGGAACACTTGTGAAAGTTCAAACTGAAACGAAATGCAGTCTAGTATTTGGCCGTTATAATAAAAATACAAAACAGACTTTAAAATTTTGGTTATGGGCCAAATCACACCAAAGGATATACTGACTGTCATAAGTCGCAATGAAATACCAAACTTTTTTGAATTATTAATTAATTAACGAAAGTTAATTTTATTTAAAAGAAAACTAAAATATGACAATTAGCTGATCCATAAAACTCATACTTATTTATAAACTTTTTAATTTGTCATAAAATAGTATATTAACGAAAAATGTTTATTTAGAAAAAATTAACAAAACTACTTTCTGCGCTGGCTAATTATTTCCTTTTAAATTAATAAAAAAGTTTGTTACCTTGGAAATTAATACAAAAACATTGTCCTTCACAAACTTCACACGATCCGGACGGGGAAATACAAAATGAAGGCTGACAAATACCAAAACTGGGCCTCAGTTTATCCTGGATGACAATATGATTCTTCAAAACTCGGCTACTTATTTTTCACTTAAAACCATGCAGGCCACTTAGCCCTTAAAAACGCTGTTATCAAATTCCATGGCACAAAATACAGCAACAAACCGGTGATTATCTCACTTTGCAAAGACTGTCACATATCATTTGAGCCTAATCACTTCCTTTTAACCAAAACTCATTCGAGTTAAGCCAAAATTTGCCGGTTTTTAAAACTATAACCGAAAAGGATGTTTTCTTGTTCAGACCCCAATTAGTTCTCTCGACTGCTACACTAACGAATTTCCGACGACAAAATTCCTTATGACTTCCATAATAAAATCAACTGCTTTCGCAGCCGGCTCATTGAGTAGTTATATCCTCCTCCCAAAATCATTCTCTTGTCAGCATTCACTTTCCCGCCAACCTAAATCAAAAGATTCATTTATTTCCAGCGTAAATATCTAGGCGGAGCCTAGATCATAAGAAAAAGCAATTTGTGTTATTATAAACAGACTAAAAATGTTTATATTATCAATCTTAGAGACGCAAAAAGATTAAACATCGTTTTTGGTCTTTTATTATATATGGGTTGAAATGAAAATGCTACAAATTAAACACGAATCTTCGCTGAATTTACTGTTATTTTAGCTCCTATTTCTTTCTTGATAAAATTATTTATTGTCTCTTACAATTCATCCTGCAGAATATTTTTTATTGTGAGTCCTTTTTTGCTATATATTTGATTCTTTTTCCACTTTTTAATTTTTCCACTCTTTCCCTCATCAAAGATTAAATATCCTTTTTTATATTTATCCATAAAACAGCTGAATTATTTTTTATAAGCAGAATTTAATCTTCGTTTGTCAAAATTCAACTTTTTAATCTTTGGAAACCTTTTAGTGCCATAAATATTTCAAAACCTTTTCTGCATCAAGAGGACAATGTTAGGGATGTTAATGGATTGCGCTTCAGTGGCTCTTTTTCACAACCAATATTTTAAGGAGAGCTTTTAAAGTGCATTATTTCTATTTATGGATTTAGAGGTTTAAAAGTAATCCCTGCAAAAATCGTAAGCGTTCCTCCGTGAAATTAAAATTTAAATATGGCCCGATACAAAGGTTACAGCAGTCAATAGGCCCGTCATCTAATATATTTTTTTGTAAATATGTCTTAAATCGCTAAACAGTAGCAATACCATCGAATATTTAGCTAATTTTAAGATATTGGGCTTCTTGTTTAAGTTGTGACAATTTCCAATTTATTAATTGGATTATTAATTTGATCGATTGGATTGATTAATTTAAATCTAACTTCAAATCTGAACTGCTTAGTATGCAATAACAGCCAGAAGTACCCAGTTAATAAGTATGTCTTTCATAAATGTACTTTACCAAGAGAAGTTTCTTGATAAACATTAGAAACTTGATTTATCCAGGTTTATATCTTTAAAATAAAATATTCTTTGCCATTAACACGGTGTCATCTGCATACTTCAAGTTATTAATAGAAATTTCATTTATTACAACGCCAGATATTTCGCTGTCCAGTGCTTATTACATAATAATTTTCAATTTCAAGTACAATCCACAAGGAAACTAAATTCCTGTAGTTGGCTGTATACCATGTATCACAAAAAATTTTCATTAAAAAATTTCCTTAATTAAAGGTATATTAATAAAAAAAACTACGGACTACATCACAGAACGTTTTCAGAATAACTATTCCATCATCAGTGCTACCCTAAAATAACCACTGTAATTAAAGCAAACGTGAAAGTTAATTCCGCTTGTGGGGATAAATTGGTGGATCGAGTAGTTTAGGAGTCACCACTGTCGGTACTAAGCCCGGGTAAAGGAGGAAGGTTGGGCAGTGGGCTGACAACCCACTCCCGGAAAAAACACACTGTTACGAAACCTAAACATTTGCCTCGGAATACAGGACGGAACTTTCGGAAACGACTCAAGCTACGAAACATGGACTATTTATTTAGAAACTAGAATGTGAGGACACTAAATAAACCAGGAGCTCAAAACGCACTTCTGCAAGAACTAAAAAGATATAAGCTCATGATTACTGCTCTTCAGGAGACAAGATGGCTGGCAAAGGTGTCAGGGGCACTAAAACGCACACAATTCTATATAGTGTGAAGGAAAAGGGAAGCAAAGAATGTGGAGTTGCATTTATGATAAATAATGATAACTCAAAAATCATAGACTTCCAGGCAGTCAGTAAAAAGATATGAAAGTTAAGAATTTGCACCCACTTCTTTAACCTAACAATGATAAGTCAACACTCCACACAGACATTCACTGCCCAACAGAATAAGAACAACATACAAAGGAAAGCTTCTACCAATAGCTGGAGATAGTATTTGACAATGCGCCCAAAAATGACACCAAGATTATAATGGATGATATGAATGCTAAAATAGACAAGGAGCCGCAGTTCTATGGCACAACAGCAAAACAGCCACTGCACAATGAAACAAGCGAGATTGGGGAGAGTTGATAAATTTTGTCACCAGTAAAAACATGGTGTATAAGGACATAAACAAAATTACATGGATATCACCGGATGAAACCACAACCAATCAAATCGGCCATGTGCTGATAGACAAAAGGGCAGCCAGTAGTATCTCAGATGTGAGAACACGGCGAGGATCAAGCTGTGAATCAGACCATCTTTTACTCTAAACCAAATTTAGATGCAGAGTTAACAAAGAAAGAAACCAAAGACAACAAAGAACAAACAAACTGGACCTGGAAAAACTGAAGATTCAATAATGTAAAGAGAAGTTCGAAGAAGAAGTCGTAAATGAGGTAAGTATGCTCGAACTGCATTCCATAGAGGGCAAATAGAATAATATCAAAACAGCAGTACTGACAGCGGCAGCGTCCACCCTGGGAAACAAGAAAAAGGCGAGAAGAGGAGCATGGTTCGATGACGAGTGCAGACAAGGAATAGAGGAAAGACATGAAGCACACAAAATGTATATAACGAGAAGGAACACGGGAAACATGAACATCATTTAAAGTCGCAAGACGGAAAGCAGACAAGATATGTAGAAGTATAAAAAGAGCTTATGAAAATGAACAAATAGAAAAAATGAAACAAAATTTCAAAAACCAACAAAATTAGAGGGGCTTACAAATACCTAAAAAGATAAAAAGTGGGTATAAACCTCAAACAAGTCTATGTAAAGATGAAAGTGGGCAACATAATCAGTGACCAACAGAAAGTCACTGAAACCTGGAAGCATTACTTTCACACCCTACTTGGTACACAAGTAGACATGGAAGATGAAATGAGTACGAACTACGTACAAGAGAATTAATTACAAAATGGAGTAGAAGCTCCAACCATAGAGGAAGTTCTCGAAGCTGTTAAGGCCCAGAAAACAATAAATCCCCGGAAGTTGACGAAATACCTGCAAAATTGTATAAGGTTGGTGGCGACCACCTAACAAGTCAAATCCACGCGCTCATTAAAGATATACGGCAAGAAGAGAAAATACCCGGCGACTGGAAGAAAAGTATATTATGCCCGATCTATAAAAAAGGAGACAAACTCCAGTGCAAAAACTACCGTGGAATTGCTTTACTATGTACAGTATAAAAAGTCCTCACGTATATTATAAACCTGGGGCTCCAACCACTAGCAGAAAATATTATTGGGGAGTACCACACGGGTGAAGATAAACACTGAGTCAAACATTTACAGTCAAACAGATCTTGAGTAAACCATGGGAACATGACATTAATGTTCACAACGTGTTTGTAGACTTCAAACAGGCATATAATACAGTCACAAGGAACAAACTCTACAATATATTGGATGAATTGGCAATACCACATAAGCTAATTGGACTCAATAAAGCCACAATGGATGAAACTCAGGCATGTGTATGAATACAAAACTACCGAACAGACTTTTTCAAAATTTCGCAGGGTATAAAGCAGGGAGATGGGCTGGCCCCAACTTTGTTTAATCTGGCACTGGAGTATGCGGTTAGGCAAATGTAAACTGGGCGAAGAAACCTACTGACCAACCGAACAATTCAACTGGCCGCTTATGCCAATGATATTAATATTATGAGTAGAACATCAACAGGAGCACAGGAAACATACGCAGAGTTAAAAACGCAAACAAAAATGCTAGGTCTGGAAATTAACACGGAAAAAAACAAAAATAATAATACAGACGAGAAGAAATATAGTCCCACAAAACATTATACATGAAGATGACATTGAAACGGTTGGAAAGTTTACATACCTGGAAGTAGAAATATATGCCGACGGATCGGAAGATGGAGAAATACGAAAGAAAATAACGCAGGCAAATAGAGCTTATTTTGCCCTCTCCCATATATTTTGGTCTAAAAATGTCCACCGAAATACAAAGATGAGAATCTATAAAACCTTAATTCGACCAATAACATGCTATGGCAGTGAAGCATGGGTCCTGAAAGAAACATCCAAAAGCAAACTTGATACATTCGAAAGTAAAGTACTAAGGAAAATACTAGGACCTGTGAGGGAAAACGGAATCCTCAGAAGTCGATACAAGAACGAGCTTTATCAACTTTATAAGAAAGCACCACTGTCAGACATCATTAGAATACAAAGCTTGCAATGGGCCGGATATCTGATAAGAATGGGAGAGGATAGGCTACCAAAAAGAACACTGAAATCCGTGTATGGAGAAGATCAGCCACCAACAAGCAAGAGTGAGGGCAAAAAATAAAGGAGGCCAAGGCTCAATTTGGGCTGTAGTGCCGTGGAAGAAAAAAAAACGTGAAAGTTAACATTTTGACCAAGGTTATTACATTAACCACACTTGGTCAAATAATCGAATCAAATAATAATCTTGGTCAAAATATTTTATCTAATTACTTCTTTTAATTATTTTGTATATGTAGTTATGTTATTTGATATATTTGATATGATATTTGACTACTTTATTTGATTACGTTATCTTATTATGTTATTTGATTATTTTGTGATATGTATGATATTTCCATTTTTTCTCTTTGTTTTGTGACTATTCCATTTGTGTTTGTTAGTAAAATATTTAAAATCAATGGCTTCCTTTCTTTTTTGAAGAGTTGTTATCGTTCCTATTTCTTTTTTGTTGGTTTGCGTTGATTCTTTTTTGTGTTTCTTACCTCTACGAACGACGTTGCCCATAGTCTTTCTTTATTGATCATCGGAGCCTTAGAGCTATAGTCTACCGATGTTCTAAGATTAATTCTTCATAATCAAGATCACTAGGTATGGTACAAGCTTCAGATATCTCTGATGTATTTTGAACTTAAATAATTGTATTTATATTATAATTAGTATGTTTTTCCAAATATAGATTTGCCAAAAAACCAGCCAACGAAACTACTAGCTAAATTCTCCAATAATACTAAAAATATTCTTCAAAATAAAGTTCTTTCTCTTATACCACACTTTATTCTTAGGTTCAGTGATCTGCAGTATATCCCGCATCCTGAGTGGTTATATGCAATACGCGTTTGCCATGTTTGTCTCCCTATACTGTCTTGTTTCGATTTTGTAGGGTTTGTCAAAGACAAACTTTGGTTTAATTGAGTCGCAGCCTGTCTGTAGCAGGGGTAGCGCATCCAGCTCTTTCCTCCAGAGACGAGTTCTCAATTAACCCATTCCTACATCAAGGTTTATACCAGCTTAGCGTAGTCGCAGCATTGACACCAGCGCCACCTCTTTGACATATATGTCTAGAATCGTGATGCCAATGAACAATTCCATTGCAGCAGTTGGTGTTGTTTTCATGGCACCTGCTATATTTATACAAGCTATCCGCTGAATATGGTTTAGTTTGTTAATCGCTGTTGCCTGTAGCACTTTTGGTATCCAAGCAATAGCTCCGTAAGTTAGCATTGGCCTAATGACAGCGGTGTAGTTCCAGGCAATCACCCTAGGAGAAAGGCCCCAGGTGCGTCCGACCGTTCGTCGACACTGCTCATAGACAATATATGCTCTTTTAGCTCTTCTAAGTGTGAGTTCTTTTTCTAGTAAGCAGGACCATCTCTGTCTCCTCAAAGTTATTCCAATCGAACAATCAGATTTTAGACCAAATCGAGCGACCAGGTGCTATGTCTCGGTACTTACATAAAAGCCGGTTTTCAAAGACAACTAAAAAGTTCTGCTGCTTTTATAGATCTGTCAGCAGATTACTCACCGATAGATTATTTTAAGTAATTTTGCTTTAAACAGCTCTAGCTCCCTTAGGAAACATTTTTCAATAGAGTGATTTAAGTCAAATCGAAGACGTGGTATTTTGTCCGACTAGTTCGACTATAATAGAATGGTCAGTCTAATGAGAAGCTGGTTGTTAAGTGTAACTTTAAATAATTTTCCAACAAGTTAATAAGTTTTTGAATTCGTCACTTTTTTATATTTGCTGAAATATAAAATCCTGTAATTGACAGGACTAAACTGGAATTAAAATTCAAACACAAAGGTCAATGTTGAATAATCCCTTTACCATTGATTACTGTTTTGAATGCAAATCCGTTAAAGACCTCAGTTTTGAATGGAAGTGATTTTTGTCAATGATAATAGAAACAATGGATGGTGCGCTAGGTACGGGAGAGCCGAGTGAGTACAAATTGGATAGGAAATTAAAAGCGTCGATTCGATTCAACGTTTGTGTTGGTTCATATTCATATTTTAGTTTTTGCATATTGCAGAACTCGTCGCAAACCTCTAAGAGCCGGCATCTAAAAATAAAATATTAAAACTATAAAACTAAACAGGTGACCTAAAGTCAAGCTGGTTATAACTCTATATAGGTATAACTACTTATAGCACAAAATATTAAAAATATAGAATTATTGAAAAATAGTACAATCTTTAAAAATAGTGAAATATTCAGAAATAGATTAAACGATTAAACAATGGTATGTATCTTGTTAAAAATTGCTAGAATTTTTTAGTATGTTCCCGATGAAGTTCAGAAAATAAAAAATAATCAACGAAATATCGAACTGATGAAATACATGTAGTTTCAATTTAAGCCGCAGACCACAGTCCCGACATTTCAACACGATTATATAGTGTTATACAATATCATCATCATCACCATAATACTCAGCGTATTCTACCACCGGTTATGGTGCCGCCTCCCTTACATAGTCGTTACCTTAATCGTAGTCTTACACAGTCTAATTTTAGTGGACCATCTATTGTCAGTTTTTCTCGCTAAATGTCTCGCTCTTTGCCATTTAAAACATATAGTTCTGTGGATGACATCAATGACCTTGGTTTTCTGCCTGATCCATTGTATTCTTTTGCGATCTCTTTTAATAAACTTACCTACCATGCATCGCTCTTTGACCTTTGAGTATCGCTATTATCTGTTGCTTTAGTAATCAAGTTTCGCAGCTGTATGTATGCCATGACTGATAGTATTCACTGATCAAATGCTTTTTTCTTCAGGTGAAGTGGCACCTTGGATTTTTGCATAAAATATCTGCATTTATATATAACTGCATGTTTACTAGAAAAAGATGCCCAAGTTAGTTTTATTTTACTGTTGATTTTTGGGAGTAAGAAGCCAGATTTATGTATTAATTATCCCAGATATATAATTAGCTGAATTAAAGTGGCTTAGTATATATATATATATATATATATATATATATATATATATATATATATATATATATATATATATATATATATATATATATTATTAAGCCACCATATATTAAGCCACCTTAATTTAGCTAATTATATATCAAGGATAGTTAATACATAAATCTATCTATCTATCTATCTTTTATATATATATGTATATATATATATATATATATATATTCGGATAAATTTCCGCGGTCAGATAAATGAAAATTACTAATTTCTGGGAAAGAACCGCGTTTCTCTTAAGAATTTAAAACTCGACGTTTCGGCACCAATTTTGGAGTCAGTATCAAGAGCGGGAATACAAACACCATCAAACGGCACTGAGGTCTGAGTCTGCCTACTCCTCAGTGTCGAGTGACGATCAGTCTTACACTATGTAGTGTCGCCAAGGTAAGCAATCACGATAAAGATTGTTACTTTGGCCGGCCAATCACTGCGCTCGTTATTAACTACGCCTGCTGACGGAGACTTGTAATTGCTTTTCCAATCAGGGTCGAGCTGCGATAGCGCTTTGTAGCTAGAAACCTCATGCAAATAGTGACTATACGAAATACTGTTAGCGAAAGGTAGTGACACGAAGCGACGGGCAATAAGAGGAGTCGATACGACCGGCACTCTCGTATCTCTCTCGAGGAGAGGGAACGCGGCTACACGACGTGAGAAGGCCGGCATCTCTGTGAGATTTGAGACATACACCACGCATCAGAATTCTAACACAAATATTAAGTCATTGTAAGAATACTGTCTGTAAGAAAGCTCGAACTGTTAGAGAATTCTGATTGCCGGTGTCTCCTCACCTACCACAGAGGCTCGGCGAAGCTTCTTACACGTAGAGGCCGGAGCCTTTCGATTAACTCCACGAAACAAAGATGAACTCTCGAAACTTGATATCCTCTTCGATAGCGGCGGTCGTAGAACGTCTAGAAACCCCTGAAAACCAGGAGGACGTTACGGCCGTACGACAGTAGTGTCATCGAATGCCATAGTCTGTGGACTAGTGCGCATTTCGATGCGCATCGCCCCGCCTCGAATTTTCCCATTGGCTCTTGACCTGGAAATCCCTATTTATCGCTCGAACAGCGCATATAAATATTGGCGATTTTCAGGTCAGTCCCTCACGGGCTCTCCAAGAGCTTAGTGCTCTCGGGGCTCTGCTTCCTGCATTTATTTTCCATACTCTGTGGCTGAGAATTGTTTCAACTTAACTTGGTGTTTTTATTTCGACGAAGAAATTGTCATGTAAGAAATATCTTGCCTTTTTCAAAGCAAGACACCGAAGATAAATATTTTCCAAGTCCATAACCCGAAAATGGACTTAAGTAGAGGAGCTCTCGACGTTTACTCCGAAGCCCTCTACAGAGCACCCGGGGATATCAGAAGGTGGTTAGACCCTTATTTATTCCCCAGAGGTGACATGGCGCCCGACAACGTGGTTAAAATCCGAACCCACGACCCAGCTCGAATTCACAGAAAACAACACACCATTGACTTCAACATGGGTTGAAGTCAAGAGAAGAATGGGGAGAACCACGTAGTGTTAGAAAGCAATACTCTAACACTCCGACATCGAGACCTTCTGCAGACCTGATGCCTTCGACGTGCAGACACCTTTGACGAGCCAGGCTTATTCGAAGTTAGAAGCCCCAGATGCCGATGGAAGTCCCGAAGTAGACCCAGTCATCGCCCCCCTACCGAAAGTGGTTGGACGACCACGTAGGCTTCGGCACACTGGTACCCTACGAAACCCCGTTGGATATGGCAGATGGGATCCGGACGACCGAGAAGAAGACGAACCCGTTGGAGGAGTTGGCACGCCGACCGAGGATGGACCTGTAGTAGCTTGAGACGCCGTCATCACCAACGACCTCCCCCCGTAAGTAGTGCAGTGTTGTCTGAATTATTTTGAACATTTTTACTTTTATTCTTATGCATATTTTCTTGTGTATTTTCACATTTGTATTTTTTAATCAATAAATATTTTTTCCCAGCCGCAGAGTCTCCAGAGGAGGGGGGATGTCATCGAATGCCATAGTCTGTGGACTAGTGCGCATTTCGATGCGCATCGCCCCGCCTCGAATTTTCCCATTGGCTCTTGACCTGGAAATTCCTATTTATCGCTCGAACAGCGCATATAAATATTGGCGATTTTCAGGTCAGTCCCTCACGGGCTCTCCGAGAGCTTAGTGCTCTCGGGGCTCTGCTTCCTGCATTTATTTTCCATACTCTGTGGCTGAGAATTGTTTCAACTTAACTTGGTGTTTTTATTTCAAAGAAAAAATTGTCATGTAAGAAGTATCTTGCCTTTTTCAAAGCAAGACACCGAAGATAAATATTTTCCAAGTCCATAACCCGAAAATGGACTTAAGTAGAGGAGCTCTCGACGTTTACTCCGAAGCCCTCTACAGAGCACCCGGGGATATCAGAAGGTGGTTAGACCCTTATTTATTCCCCCGAGGTGACAGTAGCTGCTTTTATACTTTCAGTGTGCGCGGGAGGGGAATGCGCGGAAATGGTCAGAGCGGGATCGGTTGGGGCGGGAGATCGCTGAAGCAGCGGTCGCCATGTTGCCGGCAGCCTTTTAGCCTCATTGCGTGTGTTTAAGCTGTAAGGCTTTTTTTAATTTGGTAACTTAAGGAGCGGATAGAAACGATGGATTTTACCGTTTCGAAATGTATTTTGTGACCTGTCTAAATATTTTGTTGAGCTAGGGCTGAAGTAGTATCGGAATGCGTATGATATTTCAGCTGGTTACGGTACATTGATGACACCTTTGTCCTTTGGCCCCATGGTAAAGACACATTAGATCTCTTCCTCTCCCACCTCAATGGAATACATCCCAGTATTCAATTCACGATCGAAGTTGTCTGAAGCGTCTTTGCCATTCTTTGACATTCTTATCCAGAAATACACACCTCACAGTTTTTTCTATTTCATGTACTAGAAATCCACCCATAAAAATCGTTATTTCAATGCCTAGTCACATTATCACCCCACCCAAATTAATTCAGTATCTACACTCTTATTTCCCGTGCCACAAGACTTAGCGACAACAATCACAGATCATTCGAAATTAATTTAAAAAGGCAAACACATTAACAAAACGGATACTACAAAACCCAAATGAATAGGAGCATTCAAAAACATCTATACCCCATTCCATCCAAAAAAAGAAATCTTGTCGCTTGATCAACCCAAAATCTTTCTATCTTTTATTAAAGGTATCACTGACAAAATCAGTAGAACTTTTAAAACTCTAAACATCAAAACCATCTTCACTACTTACTCCAAGTTGTCCAATCTCATCAGATCCGTAAAAGGCCAATTCCCCAATAAAGACCATAGGAGTCTACAAAATACCTTGTTCTAGTTGCCCACGTACATACATAGAACAAACAAACCGACGAATTCACAATCGTATTTAGGAACATTCTACATGTGTAAAACATTCCCATTCTACTTGAGCCCTAGTAATAAGGCGCCATAAAAAGTATTCACTTCTGTTGGCACTCCCCAAGTGCCACGCGCCGTTTTTTTTAAATTTAATAGGTAGATGGCAATTAACTGGATCTTCCGTCGCATGCGACGGGCAAAATCGCTATATTAGTGATAATTATAAAAAATATAAGTATATGAATATAGTTTAATATTTAATATGTGTTACATTTTCAATATTAACAATGTATTTTAAATCTATTGCTATTATGTTTAGTTGCTAATATCTAATAGCTAATATTTGTTGTTTTAGGTAAGAATATTTCCTGTTATTGGTAAGTTTATTGTACATATATCAAATAAACCATTTAATTAAATGTAAGTTACTAAAAGTTTTTCTATTTAGTAGTTTATTTTCCAATTTAAACGATTTAGTTTGTTAGAATGTTAATATCAATAATAATTTTACACCGTTTGGTGACGTACAAGCTAATTTAAATTAATTACAAACAATGTCCCTCAAGGTAACCTAATTTGGAAAAATCTTCTGTTCAACAATATTCTGGCCCATGTCCTGAATTGTTTTGATTAGATGCTGTCACAATTACAACGGTTTTGGTTTCCAACATAAAAAATTCGGCAAAAAGGCAACAAATATTTTTATAATTCTAACTTTGTTGTTATAACGCTAATAATATGTTTGTAATTAACGTTACACATATATATTGATATGAAGTAATACTAATATAATACGTCATCGTTCTAATGAAAAGCGGAATAACAGGTTAAGTGCCCCCATATTAAAAACTTTAATTGTCTTCTTTGTGATTAAAATCTTAATGGTTAAAATTTTATTTTTCAAAATGTGAGTCGACGTTTGAGTTTCGTGGTCAGCAAGATTCTTATCACAAAATGCCCATGAGAGTCCAACGTGGTATAACGCCTTGACTTATCTATTCTTGTTGATAAGGTGTCGGTAAATTTATCAAGTGGAAGCGCCGTCGCCGTGGCTTGCGTTTTTCCTTTCAGTACTTAGATTAGAGCGGTACAATGCAATCGTACGAGAAAGGAGTTTGGCGATACGTATCTTTCGGATCAGTACCAACCAACTGACTCTAGTGACAGTGAAAATGAATCGAGTACTCCGGAACAGAATAAAAAAAGAAAACGTGTTGCCGGAAATACCAACGGTTGGGACATGATGTAATGGCGTCCACCACTAAAGAAAAAGAATATACCTACGAATTCTAAACATTCTCAAGTCTCTGAATAGGAAATTTTAGAAGAACCAATACAATTAATGCAATGAATGAAGCTATTGTCTGGGGGCCGGTGAACCGCGAAAATTTACAGAAATTTACATTTAAGGTCTATATTTTTAAGTTTTTCATATACAATATTATAAAAAAAAATTCTACAAAAAATCGCCCTTTCAATTCTACGAATTTTTTGTAGACGATGGTCTTTTATTTATAATGGTAAATATCTAATTTATTTTGTTTAACTGATTTTGATTTTTTTTTAAGCTTTACGTGGCACAACACTGATTTCGCCGAAATTAAACGATTTCTGGGTATAGTTAAATGGATGGAATTATGTCATTTTCTAACTTTTCATTCGTACTATATAGTCAAAGAATGATCTTTATGTGAATATTATAAAAAAGTAACAGTTATTGTGCAAAAAACGCTGCATTTCAACGATAATTCATTAACAACAGGTTATCTTTAGAGAACTTTAGTGCCTTTTCAAGAGCGATTAAAGTTCAAGTAGTATATTGCCAACAAGAGGCACAAATTTGTGATAAAATTATTCAAACTTTGTCTGTACGATTTTAAAGTATACTGTGGTAAAGAACATGCTTAAGGTAGCACTGTATAACAAATGTAGTGATGAGACTTATGGATGGACTGCTTGACAAAGGACGAACACTTGCAATTGATAACTACTACAGTTCTGTCACACTTGCACATGAACTCGTATACCGAAAAACTTATATGATTGGTACACTATGTGCAAACCGCAAATATAGTCCCAAAAATGTCATTTCCAAAAAATTAAAAGTAGGCGAACTGCAAAAAATTAAATGTAACTGAACAAAGTAATTCGGGCATCGTTGTTCAGAAGTGAAGGGACAAGCGAGATATGCTGATGACTAGTACCAAATTCGCTGACGAAGTGGTGATAATGCAGAAGGCACGCGGTAATATCGTGAAGCCAGAGAATGTCATCGAATATAATAAATACAAAAGCTTCATTGATACATCAGATCAAATGAAAAGCTATATTTTGCCATTACGGAAAGGAATAAAATGGTACAGAAAATTATCGATGGAGCTCTTGACTTGATTGGCACAGCACTTATAAATGCATATGTCGCGCATCAAAGAATTGCCAATGAAAGCATGACGATCACCAAATTCAAAGAAAAGGTAATTCGGGGCCTATTAGAAGATTTTGTTGTCACATCAATCATTATGGAAAATAGTCACAAACTCAATGATGTTGGTCGTGCAGGCAGAAGAAGATCCACAACGTGTTACGCAAAAATGGTAAAAGAGGAAGGAACCCAAGTAGCACACAGAAAAACAATCAACACCTTAGTGACATGTGATGGCTGTAAAAAATTATATTGCCTTAGCTTATGAAAATAAAGCTTATTTTGCCTAAAATGTGTTCTTACTGTGAATATATAACAAAAAAATATATAATTACGCAATTGTTACTAATAAATATTATGGGCCATGTGAGTCCTCGTTGACATCTCAGAAGCACAGGCCAAGTATGCTTTCTAGACCATCTGGCCAGGCTCGAAATGTCTTCGTGTATTTTAAATGAGTTCGGAAAGCCACTGTTGAGCTACACAGCATTTTCTGACGACCTAGCGCGTGAGTCCTAGTCGGCATCACGCGGTCCGTAAATAACTTTTATGTGTAAGTTTGTGTTGGCCTCCCATGGCAGTTAACACCCATGATATCTCCTCGAATTTGATTAGTATTAAGTTCTATTAATAATATGTAATTTTCCTCATATCTCTAAAGATAAAAGAAAGCATACAATTGAGCATACCATAAATGAGAAGCAAAATAATACACAAGGAGTTGCACTAGCGAAGTGCTTATTAAAGTAAAGTTGACTTTTTCTTTTTTAAAAGAATCTGTTGCTAATTATACCATACTATATCTAGGATTGTTTATTATTCCAAAGCCTAGTCCTCCATGTATATATTCATATCCTTACTTGTATTCACCCAAATATGCACTAAAATCATCTCTTCTCTGAAACAATATCTCTAAATATTTCTCTTTCTAATTAATCATAAAAAGTTTTATAAAAATAAAAATTTTTTTTTACTGTACCACTCTTATCAGAGATTTAAAATCAAGGCTATCCTGATCTTATTTACAGTTGATCTAAAGAGCTTATTTGTAGTGCAGCCAAATTATTCACAACTTTTGCACCCATATCATTCTTCTACAGCCTTGATCCTTTTTTCCTTATATTTTTCCCTGTATTATAAACCTTATGCGAGGAATAACCAAAAGTTAAACCGGAATAAATATTACACAAGTAAGTTTGTGAAAACTGAAGAAAAATGCTGCAAATACTGTAATTCAGTTATCAATGCTTTTAAATATATACTTGTATAATAGTATTATTTTTGTTGGTGTTTGAATATTGTCTGAATTGATTTTGCCATATTCAATAAAACGTTATTCTGTTATGATCCTACATAAGTTTGATAGCTACTATTATCCCATTTATGCCTTTCCCGATCCGTACACTTTTACCCCAATATTCAAATACAAACAATTTTCACCCCATGCAAATTATGATGCTTGACTGGAGAGCACCTTTTGAAATTTGTATTTCGATAAAATTATATCGCATTCAATTCAGAATCCGGCAACAATACCAGATATTCTACAATTTGGTGAAAGCACCGGCTTAACGTGGATCCTCTTAATCTTTCAATGTCGCTATCATACATAAATCATTTGTATACAATTGCACAATTATGATCAAAATTAATTTGGCTTTCGAACAGAATGGTTGACAGAGAAGTACGGAAGAACGGGCTTAAGCAGGAATGATATAAAAGGGAAAGTACAAAAGTTTGGTATCGCGTTCATATTTCAACGAACGAGCGAAATAAAATGAGTGTCAAATTCTGATGTCTGAACAGAGGCAGAGGATATTTATTTTTCTACAAAATTTTTAACAACGGACAAAACTTTATAAGTCGCAGTTTATTTCATTTCCTGTTTATCAGTTTTATTAATAAATTTTTATCCTAATTTCCTGATTCTTTTCTACCGTTAATTTGGAAGATAGTCCCGTCGATTATTACATTGACTTTCTGCAAGAAGAACCATCTCGAAATAATTTAAAAAGAACGAATTTGGAAATACGTTTTTACAGTTACAAGATCAGTGACATCTGAATTACGTTTTAAAATATATTGAAGAAATTGCTAGTATTTATTTATTTTGCAGTCAAAGTTCAATTAAATGTTTTTATATTGTAAAATGCTTGTATGATTTTATTAAAATATTTGTATCTTAACCACAATAGATATGTATTACTACTGAATTGGGATTTTTCTAAGATTATTCCCACTGTAAAATATAATTTTAATCTACTCGGAAAATACATGTTTTTTATAAAAAGTTAATTCTATCATTAACCAGCAATTTTTATTTAATCAAATCTACTGTATTTCTATTCTAGGTATTTCTGGTGGTTCACCTTAGAAACTAATATAATTGAACTTGCGCTCTTAAGTGGTATGGCTAGATACTGATTACTGAACGTGTTTAAACTGACAGTATCATAAAAGTGCGAAAAGATTGGAGCGTTTGAGCTTATGGACTAGGTCGTGATTATCTAGCAGTTTATTGTTTATTTGATTCAATATTATTGGTATCTTTCTTCGCGATCCTTGAAAACCTTTATTTATTGTTTATTTGATTCAATATTAATGTCAATATTAATGATCCTTGAAAACCTTCTTTATTTCTTCCTTAACTATTTTCATCAGGAACTTCCGAGTTGTTTTTTTTGTTGCAGATATACCACGACGTGCTAAATATATTCCTTAATATTTGGTTTTGGATTCTTTGGACGCAAGCAAAGTTACTTCTTATTAGTATATATTTATATGTGTAGACCACAAGACATACAGCTTTATATATTTTAGATTAAGCTCTTCAGTTTTTTTTATGTTCCTATCGTTTTAGTTTGCCATCCAATTGTAGCCCTAGATAGGGTAGTTGGGGTCAAAAACACGCAGTTTTGTTATCTGCTGTCGTCTTCAGAAAGTATAACAGTTTAGAACTTTTCCAATGTTATTTCCAATATTATTTCCAAAAATATCGAATTCTTGAACTCGTTATGCAGAGTAAAGTATTTGGCAGAAGAGGACCGGGACGCCGTCGTGTCTCGTGGTTGAAAAATCTCCGACAATGGTTTGGGATGACCTCAGCGGAGCTGTTCCGCAGAGCAGTCAACAAAACCATGATAGCCTTGATGATCGCCAACATCCGGACCGGATAAGGCACTGAAGAATAAGAAGAATGTTATTACGGGAGAGCTTACATATCGATTTTCCATTTTAGCTCAGTCTGGTTATGCAAAAATCATCGATTTCATGGCAAAATTTTTGGCAGATATCTGAAGCTTTCAAGACATAAGTGGAGGTTACTAGATGACGAATAGATGAAAAGGTACTCGCATTTTTACCTTGCGTTTTTTTTTTAAATAATAATTTATGGTCACAATTTGATTTTTTTCTTTCCCTTATATTTTAAATAAACAATATTTATATCATTATTTTATATTTGATATTTTTTTTATATTTATTTATTTTATATTTTTCCGTTTTTTTAATTAAAATTGATAAATAATTTACGGAGATATTTGCAAAAAAGCAGTTTTGTTTGCACTAATTTATAAATTTTATTAATTCTTTTATTAACAAAATAAAATGTCAAAACGAAATGACGAAATTTTCCCTCGATCGGTCAAATAGTTTAAAAGTTATTTAATTTATTTATCCCTTAGGCTAATTATTTAAACTATTGAACTTGCCCTATAAATGATGCAAGACACATTAACAAATTTCATAGGATTCTTTAAGACTTAAACTACCTCAGAAGTTAAATAGGAACGAAGTTAGCGACTATTTTTAAAAAAATCATATCTCCATTGTTTATAAACATTAAGAAGTAAAATTTGCACAAATTTTGAATGAACATCTAAACTTTATATTGAAAGTATAAGTATAAGTACATTAAATATCTATAAAATCCATCCAATTGTTCAAAACTTACAGCCTTTCGAAACGAAGGTATTTTCGAAAGATCGACAGAGGAAAGTGGAGGGGAAACTGTTTCAGCTTCACGCTCCAAAATTTCGTCAGTCTCAGTGTAGTGGCTTTAGAAAGCAATATACTTATACTTCTTTGAGTAAAATATTTTGTGTATTTTGAACAAAAAAGTTTTAACTAAACGTATTTAATTACTTTTTGATTGAAAATTGTAAGTAATATTTAAAACTATTGAATGAATAATTCATTATAATCAATAGTTATAAAAAAAACACAACGATAACTTTCTTTAAATGATTCAAGATACTTAAAATTCAGCAGAAATATCGGTAAATATCTTTTAAACTAGAAACTCTGCCACCAACTGAAGGTGTAGCTAAACAGCATGGTCTTCGGGTTTACTATCAATTGCAAATGTGGTTGGTAATAAGTTAAATGATTGTGCCTATGGTTGGAGACAAAGTGCCACTGGTTTTGAACTAATTTATGCTCAAGATAATTTAATTCCCGAAGAGACATTAAAGCACATTACATGCAAATGCACCACAGGTTGCAAAACTACTAGATGTGGGTGCAGAAAACTTGGTTTGAATTGTACGAACTTGTGCATAAATTGTACTGAGGAAGAAGTAGAGGAGAAAATATGCTGCAACCTCGGTACAGTTACGTTTGACGACGACAGTGATTCTGAAAATGTATATTTAGAGACTGATTTAATAAGTGAAGACAAACAACCTGCAACAAAAAGGTTCAGAGCTGACAGTGAAGTCGAATGAATTAACCAAATTTTAACTTTTAAAATAATGTATGTAAAGAAAATAAAAAAGTAAAGTTCAATAAACATTGCAAATTTGAATAAGACAGGTGATGAAAAAAAAATCGGTTGCCTGTAAAGTCGGTTTTACGGGCGAAGATTTTACGTGACAACGTCTTTTTCTCGGTAGAATATTTATTGATATGAATATTATTAAATTGCACAATAGGAACAAGGAATTGAATGAAAATAAGAATTGCATTACCGATTTATTAGGTATTTTATATATTATTTATATTTTATATATTATATTTTTATATATTATTTTATATATTATTTATTTTATATTATATTATTGATCTTATTATTTTCTACAAAATTTATTTGAAAATTTTTTCGATATATCAATTAGTTGCGGAGATATCGATCATTGAAGTTATTGTTTGCTACCAGTATTTTATATATTTATTTTTTTCAGTTATAAAAAATTACTATTTCCAATTGTGTCTACCAAGTATGGTCACATGTATTTGCCTACATATTAAATAATAATAAGTACAGATAATGTTATGTGACGTTCACTTCTGATTAAATATATTTTAATATTTTTAATTTTAAAGAATCAATTTGAAAATCAAAACACTTATTCAGATCGAAGGTTCAAATTTTTGCTAAATAAATTTGAAATTAATTAAAATTTGTAAATGTAAATGGTAAAGTTGAAAATTAAAACATTTACTAAAATTGGAATTTGAAATTCTTGCTAAACACAGTTAAATTCTAACTCCGCGCGTGGTGATTGGTCGGTTTAGTTCGTTTGTTTGGTCGCCCTGTTTTGACAGGTTAGAAGTTATAATTTGTTATTTTAAATGTTTGACTAGCAATACGCGCTGTTTCTTCTCAATCGACTGAATTACGATTGATTGCAGAGTGATTTAAACTAATAATTTACTTAACACTATCGACATTTGTCAATAGTATGACATAACCTATAAACTCAGTTTCTCAACTTTTGTGTCAATCTAACAATTAATCAATCAATCATAGTTTACGATAATGAAATATTAGTGTACAATTATTTACCTTTATTGTTGTAGTTGTTGTAAATGACGAATCTAAGCACTCCACATTTTCACTACAGACACAGCTGACGATACTTTCAACGATTTTCAACTTTAGCGATTCAACGCGCCTAATTCTCTAGTGCCGCGCGCAGCGGACCGATCATGTTTGAGTGGGAGAGAGACGCAAGGCATTCGCCGGTCCGGCGGGCCTCTCTCTCGTTCGGCGACTCACTGTAACAGACGTGAGCGGGCGTTACACTTTTTCTTAAATGACTCCGAGCCACAACCTAATTTAAGACGTTGTCACGTCAAAATCGACTTATTTTATCAAAGCAGTAACGCAGATTAGATTTATATTGTATATCATATTTGTACAGAAAATAGAATAAATATCAATATTGTTCATTATAAAAATATAAACAGTTATCATTAATATAAGGAATATAATAATATAATGTGTAAAAAATTACCTGAAATTTAATTTGTAAAATATATAAGTATTATTACATTATTGATATAAAATGAAAAAAAAATATATGTTATCATTATTAATACTCCGACAGACTGTTCCAGCCAAACTAAAAAAAAAATAGTTTTACGGTGAATTTCAAATGGACTCAAATTTTTCGAGGTTTCCCATATTTCCCGGCCAGTGAAAACTATGTAGTTATTCATATTTCGACGAGCTACCCCAGAATAAAAAAAGAGGCTTCCAGCTGCAGTGGAAGCCAAGATAACGTTAATGTTTCCTACGTATTTCAATTTGAAGTTCCGATGCCGAAAAAAAAAACGGAGCTGAAACAATTTTCCTCTCCACTTTCCTATGTCTATCTTTCGAAAGTACCTTCGTTTCAAAGGGCTGTAACTTTCGAAAAATTGAATGGATTTTATAGCTATAAGTTTCATTATAAAGTTTAGATTTTTATTCAAAATTTGTGCAAATTTTACTTCTTAATGTTTATAAACAATGGAGATATGATTTTTTTTTAAATATTCGCTAACTTCGTTCCTATTGGTCATAGAAGGTTTTTTTTTGTGAGTTTTTTTTACCAACTATCCAATGGTTGTACGTACAAGTCTGTAGCTTGAAAAATATAAAAGTTATTACAATTGTTTATAAGTAAAAAACAAACCCCTTTTTCAAAAGTTTATTTTGTAAATATTTTTGATGAAAACGTAATATGCATTTAACTTCTGAGATAGTTTAAGTCTTAAAGAATCCTATGAAACTTGCTAAATGTGTCTAGCATGATGTTCAATAGTTTAAATAATTAGCCTCAGGGATAAATAAATTAAATAACTTTTAAACTATTTTACCGATCGAGGGGAAATTTAAAAAGACGGTTATTCCTCGACGTTTAAATGTATTAATAGCATTTTATTTTATTAATAAAAAAATTAACAAAATTTATAAATTAGGGATAAAAAACTGCTTTTTTGCTAATATCTTCGTAAATTATTTATCAATTTTAATTGAAAAAAACGGGAAAATAAAG
The DNA here is from genome assembly GCF_040954645.1 of Diabrotica undecimpunctata. Taxonomy (NCBI): domain Eukaryota; kingdom Metazoa; phylum Arthropoda; class Insecta; order Coleoptera; family Chrysomelidae; genus Diabrotica; species Diabrotica undecimpunctata. Next base: position 167,210,629 of record NC_092803.1, read on the forward strand.
ATATTCTTGATATAAAAAAATGATATATTGTTTATTTAAAATATATGGGAAAAACTTATAGACAAAAAACTAAATTGTGACCATAAATTATTGTTTAAAAGAAACGCAAGGTAAAAATATGAGTATTACACCCTTTCATCTATTCGTCATCTAGTAACCCCCACCTGTCTTAAAAGCTTCAGATATCTGCGAAACATTTTTCGGCCTTTTTTTAACCAGACTGGACTATTTTAAGTATCGACAGTAGTTCTATAAGTTCACTAATAAATGAAAAAAAAAAAAATATTAAAAAATCTTCATTTGCGTACTCTTGCCCCTACAAATGGGGCAGTAGTACGCAAGTGCGTATTTTTGCCCCAAAACTAAAATGTATAAAACCCCAAATAAAAGAAATGGCAGGCGTTTAAAAGAAAGCAATGTTTATTGAAAAAAACCAAACGTAAAATACAAAAGGTTAATCTAAAAGAGAACTGTATTTGGCGAGGTCGTCAGAGAATGCTACTGAATTTGAAAATCTGAAAGAGCTGGTTTTTATTGGCTTTGAAAAAGTTATCTTCCGTTGTCTTACGAAAACGAAATTTTGTGGGCAGTCGCTTAAAAAATACGCCTTTATAACCATCATTTAATTGGCAGACTTTGGCGACAAATAATCTGTATGATTTTTTTCCAAAAACTTTCACTATGACAAAGTCATCAGGTAAAATATTTGGTATAACATCAATGTCTTGTTCTTCATCGTTATCGGAAAAATGAATGTCACAAGAAGCAATACTTTCTTGATAGAAGAGTGCTACTAATTCATCAGATCATCAGATGATGATTCGTCGAAAACTTTCCTTTTGGTAGCACGAACTTTAGCACTTGGAGATTTGATCTTTTGATTCTTCAGTAATGCTTTCCTCTCCTTCTCTTTTTTTGCTTCCTGTTTTTCTTCTTGTTCTTCTATAAATCGCTCCTTATTAGGTGTCGATGTACTTCAAACTTTTCCTGGTTCGTATCCTTTTTATGTTAATTTTTGGGAAGGGAATAATGTCTGAAGGTGAAATTACTGACTGTTCTGATTTTGATAATGGCTGGGGCTCTTTCGTGTCAGTAACAGTTTCTTTTTCAATATTTGAAGGACCAGGTACAGAAATTCTGACTTCCTATTTTGATGACGGCTGGGTCTCTAATTTTTCTAACAACTAATTCTTATTGTTTGAAGAATTTATTTCGTCGTGATATACACCACGTCTTTTTTATTATTTCCATCTTATGTAAAAACCTTCCACGAAACCATTCTCATTATCAGCACCAACAATTATAAGCCATCCCTTAGAATCGAATATTCTAAAACCTTCTTCACTTGCGTCAATCCAATTATTATATTGTCTAGTTTTCCTAGAATGCAAATAAGTGTCACCAGTAAAGACGATGGTCCTGTTTTCAGCACGGTATTTTTTAATTCTAAATAAAGAGGGTCTAGTTGAAATTTTTCTAGTTGTTTTTCCAACGAAAACTTAAATTACGAATTTCTTTTCATAACGTTATAATCCTTCCCAATTGACCACATTTTTCAGTAATTTTTTTATATAAGAGATCTACTGTTGGTGTTATTTTCTTTGTTTTGTGAAAATTAATGATTAATGAGAGTAAACACTCATCAAATACGTCCATTTTAATTTGTGATATCCTCGATTGTTTTGGCGGAGGAGAAAACACTTTTTGTCCAGCATCAATTTTAGGACCATTACCAGCAAATTCTTTTTATAATTGGGAGACTTAAACCTTAAAATTAGATTAAAAATAATTATTCTATGGTGCGTACATAAATATTTGTCATTATAGCAACACGTTTCTGTACTTTCCTTAAATCTAGTAACATTTGTCCATTTTCTGCTTCATATTTTGTAAATTTTAGAACTGGTCATTTTCACACATTTTCCGTATTTATATCACAACGTGATATAGAGACGATGAATTCCCCAATTTAAAAACTCTATCATTTATAATTAATATTTACCTATTTTACCACCAGAGATGGTGGATAAGAACATTACGATAAAGACAAAAAAGAGAATATATAACACCCTGACAAGAAGTATCCTGACATATGGGTCCGAAAACTGGACAATAAACAAGAGAAATAGAGGTAGAATAAGAGCAGTAGAAATGGAGTTCCTGAGGAGAAGCTGTAGACTTACAAAAAGAGACAGAATTGAAGACGCAGAGATTAAGCGGAGAATGGGAGTGCAATCAGACATAATCGACTATATAGAGGAGAAGAGACTATCCTGGTACGGCCACGTCAGAAGAGCGGACAGAGGACGCTGGATAAACAAAATCACAGAATGGAGCCCGATTGGAAGAAGAAAGAGAGGAAGACCCCGAAGGTCATTCAGAGATGAAATCGACGAGGCTATGGAGAAAAGAACCCTGCGAGATGGAGACTGGAATGACAGGGAAAATTGGAGAAAACGGTTGAGTGAAGGAAGACAGTGAAAACTGTGGAAATCCTTAGTAGTAGTAGTACCACCAGCACAGACATCTTCATTCTATTGGATAACGTTTTAGCTGGATATTACTTATAATAACTCTTTATTAAATACGCACGTTCGTATTTATAATCCTTTGGTATTATTTTTACAGTATTTTTCTATTTTATTCATTTTTATCTCAATCCTGCTGGGTATTGCTTTAGGGAATTCTCAAAATATACCTATACATTAAATGCAGATGACTTGACAATGATATAATGAATTCTAGTTGTTGAAGTACGAGGGCTATTCGTAGAATAAGGTTCCCATGAGTTGTAAATATAGACAGCTTTATTTTTGTTTTTACATCATTTTAAAATTCAAAACTTACGCTATTTTTGTACATAATTGCTGGCCAAACACTTTTGCAGTCGATGCTTCAACTTTCCTAACCACATGTTATAAAATTCTACCGCCAATTCTTTGAGTAACATCCTCATTGACTTCACTAGAACTGAAGCGTAAGACTCCCAAATGTTCCTTTAATTTTGGGAGTAAGTAATAATCACTTGGTGTTAGGTCCGGACTGAAGGGGGGTGGGGTGGGTACAACAGTCGAGATAAAACCACCCTCAGTCAGTTTGATGTGAGACATTAGGACGAGCGTTGTTATGGAGAACCCTCACACCACTGGACAATCGTCCTCGCCGGCGGTTCTGGATCGCACTTCTTAGTCTTTTTAATGTCTCGCACTATCTATCGGAGTTAAATGTTGTTCCATGAGGCAAAAAGTCCGATGGACCGGGAGCTCCATCTTCGAAAGCTGCTCGACCTATCCTGAGCAATGCAGCAAGTCAAGAGTGGTGGACTAAGAAAGAAAGAGTTGATGTTTAAAACAGTGTGGCCAGATTTTTACCAGCACTTCGCATTCTTTCTCAGCGATATAACGAACATTTTTTTACGAATAACCCTCGTACTCCTGTATAATCCACACGGTTAAAACAGTAAACTTGATGAAAAAATTCTAATATTTCTGATGCATTTGATATTCAATAAATTGGATTTAATCGGTACGTCTATGACTAAATAACGTCCATGCAAATCGTAGATATTAATTAATTGATGTAATAGCTTCGAAGAGAGTCACTTCTATGACAAAAGACTATGTTATTCCCTGAATAAATCAACTGACGTTAAATAATTGAATCATTCTATCTCTCCCTTCCAGTCATAGATACGGTTGTTTAGAGAGGTGGATGCCTTCGCGATAATTATTTGCGAAAGTTCTAATTTATCACTTCAGAATCATATTACATGGTTATTCCTTGTCTGTTTATTATGACTGCTTGGAGTATTAAAACATAAAATGGAATTTATATTTGTTAACAAATAACATTATTTTATAGTTATAGTTTATTTTTGAAGTGAATACTTCTTATCGATATGATGTTTTTGCGAGATATCGAGACGCGTGTCGTAACCTTGCTTTATACAGTAATAGAGGTAAGGTACATTCACAAATCTAGTGCCTTAACTAATGTATAATTTTATTCATAAACAGTAAACCAAGCAATAAAAACAGCGGAAGTTTAAGAAGGAAAGGCTAGCTTTGAACTTTTAAAAGGGCCGTACTAAGCCTAAGTACCGTAATTGGCGAGAGCCATAGTATTCCTAACGAACATAATCAATGCGATGCTAGGATTCAAGAAATTCCCAAACCGATGGAAAGAGACCCATGTCATTATAATACCTAAGACAGGAAAAGACAATACATTCGCGCAAAATTACAGGCCAATAAGCTTATTACTTGCAATCAGTAAGATTGTGTGTAGTGGAGTGAGTAATAATCAGCAGGCTCCAAGCCGAAATAGACAGACTAGATATAATACCAGAAGCACATTTTGGTTTTAGATCAGGGCACTCAGCTGGATTTAACGATAGACAATATACAGGAGCTGCCTTTATAGACGTAATCAAAGCTTTTGACAGAGTCTAGCATAAGGAACCAATTTACAAAATGAGTGGATACGGATACAGTAGGGCAATGGCGAGACTAATCTCTTCGTACTCAAGCAACCGGAGTTTCAGGGTTCGTACAGGACAAGTCCTGTCCGAGCTCGGGAACCCGAAGGATGAGAAATAGATAGACTAGATATAATAGCAAAAAAAGCACAGTTCATTTTGAGATCAGGGCACTCAGCTGGATTAAACGATAGACAATATACAGGAGCTGCCTTCCTAGACGGCATTTTGTTTTTAATGATATGTCTCGACTGTTGAAAATGGTTCTCATTCTAACGAATGCTGCTTTTGCTTTTATTATTTGCTGTTTAATTTCTGTTGAGTGGTCCCATTGGCTATTTAAATTGGTGCCTACATATGTATATTGCTCGACTCTTTCGATATTCTGTTGGTTGATTGTAAGTTGAGCGTTTAGTATTGGTTTTTTACTAATTGTCATAAATTTGGTTTTCTTTATGTTAAGAGCTAGTCCGTATCTGTTGCTGACTTCTGTTATGAGATTTGTTAATATCTGTAAGTCATTCAGATTATCGGCAAATTCAAAAACAAAAACAAAATGCCGTCTATTGAACTGCTACATATTCACAGTTCTGCTCTACGGAATGGAAGCATGGACACTGACTGTTGCATCTATGAATCGGCTCGAAGCTTTCGAAATGTGGTGTTATAGGCGCATCTTACGTATATCCTGGGTTGACAGAGTTACTAATGTGGAGGTCCTGCGTAGAATGGGGAAAGAATGTGAAATTCTCATGACCGTCAAAACTAAAAAGTTGGAATATCTAGGACATGTAATGAGAAATCAAGAACGTTACGGCCTTCTCCAGCTGATTCTCCAAGGGAAAGTAAATGGTAAGGGAGGACCGGGAAGAAGACGCATTTCATGGCTTCAAAATTTACGAAAGTGGTATAACACGACTACCACTGAACTGTTCCGCGCTGCAATAAACAAAGTAAAGATAGCCGTAATGATCGCCAACATCCGGAACGAATAGGCACTTTAAGAAGAAGAAGAAGCCTTCCTAGACGTAAGCAAAGCTTTCGGCAGAGTCTTGCATAAAGGACTAATTTACAAAATGAGAGGATACGGACACAGTTGGGCAATGAGGAGACTCCTTCTTCGTACTCAAGCAACCGGAGTTTCAGAGTTCGTATAGGACAAGTACTGTCCGACTTCGGGAACCCGGAGGCTGGAGTACCACAGGGAGCGGTCCTGTCACCTCTGATGTACACAATATACACAGCCGACGTTCTAAGAACACCAGAAACTTTACTCGGGCCAGAGGCTCTCGTGTTTGTAAGATAGTCGAGCTCGGGCATAAACATCTACTTAATGCCCTTGGCACATAAATAACTATTGTAGCCTCCTGGTTGTCCAAAATTTTATGGAGGAAGAACGTTTAGATCTTTTAGAAATTAAAATCGTTATACATAAAATGCTATTTAGATATCAATTCTTCAACTTAATACTCTCTTCCATTACCAAACATGTACGAATAATTCACCATTGTTAAATATTTAGTATAGAAGTGAGTCTTTCATATTTACCAGGTCTCTTCCTTGTTTCAATCATAAAATTAATATAATAATAAAAACACCATGTTTAGTTATGAACTACATATGTAATTATATCTCATAGCAGTCATAAAAACTGTTTTTTATACCGTGCTTGTACATAAAGCTGCTTGTATACTAAAAATAAAAAATGCCTTCCCATCTCTATTTTAAGTCAAGATAAATCTGATGTTTTCACTTAGACTAAATGAAACTTCCACTACGATTTACTGCATTTGTCATCTGAAATTAGAATTATTGCTTGGTTATATAAAAATACTACTATATCAGTCGGACGGAAATGTATCATTTAAATTATGTTCTCATTAACGAACATGAAATTGATCATTATGAAATGATAGAATATTGACAAGTTGAAGATTAATACGCCTATGATGTATTGGGGGGTGATTAGATATAATGAACTGCAGAAAACTGCATAGAGGTATAGAGTGTAATTTAGAATGGTCAATATACGCAATGTAGAATAATACAACTGTTCAAGGAATTGTGGATTTGGAAAGTGTCATCCACGAAGCGCTGGCTACAAAACACTCCTGCAGTGTAATATTTATTGGTTTAAAACGAGCATTTAACACATATTGGAAATTTGATATTATCAGAAAATTACATTTGTAGCATATGCTAGAAAACTGGATTAATTTTATTAAAACTTTTTGATACAATAGATCATTTGGAATAAGGATATATAATTCCTCTGAGAAACATGCTGAAGAAAATTAAACTCCACAAGGCTCAGTATTTAGTCCTACGCTGTGTCTAGTAGCAATAAATAGTATCATTCATAATCTACCTAAAACAATGACCAAGGCAGAGAAATAAGGACACGTACTGAAATTGCAAGACAAGCATTTATAAAAATGAAAACAATGTTTTTGTCAATCGAGACCTTCCTCTGGATCTGAGGAGAAGAGCCTTAAGATGCTGCGTGTTCTCGACTTTGTTGTATGGAATGGAAAGCTGTACACTAAAAGTGGATAACATAAAGAAGTTTGAATCATTTGAGATGATAGAAGTATTTTGAAAATACCATGGACCCAACGAGTTACAAATGCAGAAGTGTTACGACTAGGCTACAAAAGGATTGCGAGGTCATAAAGCACATCAAAACAAGAAAGCTGGAATATTTAGGCCACATTATCAGAGGTGCGAAATATGAGATATTAAGGCTCATAATGCAAGGTAAACTCAAGGGTAAAAATCCATAGGAAGAGGAATAATTTCCTAGCTGAGAAACCTAAGAGAGTGGTATAGTTGCAGCTCAGTAGATCTTTTTAGAGCAGCCGCCAATAAGGTACGGATAGCTGTGATGATAGCTAACCTCCGATAGGAGAAGGAACTACAAGAAGAAGATAATCTACCTAAACCCCTCATCATCATCATAAGTGGCTCGACAATTCGTTGTGGATCTTGGCCGGCTCACAAAGAAGTCGCCACTCCTGTCGATTCCTGGCAATACCCCTCCATTTTCTGGCCCTTAGAATCTGTAGATATTCGTCCACATCGTTAATCCATGTCCATCGTGGTCGTTTTCTACTTCTTGCGTGTATTCTGCTTAATTTCTTCGTGTATTCGTGATCTGACATCCTAGTAATGTGTCTAACTCATCTAAGTCTCTGCACTTTAACGAATTTCACAATATCTGGATCGGTGTATAACTGATATAGTTCAAAGTTGTACCTTCGACGCCCTAGCCCATTTTTATTTAAGGCCCCAAAAATCTGTCTAAGAATTTTTCTCTCAAAAATACCAAGAAGTCTTTCATCATCTTGAGATAAGGTCCATGTTTCAGCTCCATATATCAAAAACCGGTCTTATTAAGGTGTTGTATATATTAAGCTTTACTGTACGTTTTATATTTTTATTTTTTAAATGTTTATGGAAACCGTGAACAGTTCTGTTTGCTATTGCTACGCGTCTTTTCATTTCTTCGCTTGTCGTGTTTCTGCGTTTACTACCGATCCAAGATATGTGAATTCTTTTACTTGACTATTTTGGGGATTTTTAAAAATCAACATATATTTGGTTTTTTTCTCGTTTACCACAAGTCCTAATTCACTTGCCGCGTCCTCAAGCCTTATATAATACTGCACCATACTTCTGCTCACTATAACTATATCGTGAGCGAATGCGAGAATTTGCGTCAATCTATTAAAAATAGTTCCATTCATTCTAATATTTTATTGTATGATTGCCGTTTCCAAGTAAATATTAAAGACGAGACACGCCAGCGCGTCCCTCTTTCTTAGAACATTATTAATTTCAAAGAACGTAGAGTTTTCTCCTTAAATTCTAACGCATAAGCTTACGTTTTGGATTGTTAGTTGAGTCAACTTAACTAACTTGGTCGGGATCCCAAAGTCTATCATTGTATTATATAATGCAGTTCTTTTCACGCTGTCATAAGCTGCTTTGAAGTCGACGAAAATATGGTGTGTATTTATATTATATTTTAGTGACTTTTCTAGAATCTGCCTGTGTGCTTGAATTTGACATGTAGTTGACTTTCCACATTCTTATTCTCTTACAATTTTTTAAATACAAGCAAACAGTGGATATTTAGGAAGACATTTGCAGATGTTATAGTTACTGCCACAGAAACTGAGAATAAACTACAGCCAAACTTACATAGAGATAATAGAACAATCCCGTAAAGTGAATGGAATTTAAAACATACAGTAAAATAAAAGTTATTGTCGTGTGAGATGATCAGAAAATTAGAAATTATCTATAAATACGAGACATAAAAGAAAAAAAAGGTGTTCTTTTCTCTTTCTTTTCTAGGTTTTCTTGGTTTTTACATAATATCACTTCCTTAATGTTGAATATATTTCCCACTATTTTTTAGTATTCAATCCTATTGGCCTTATTGTATTCCTTAAATTTTCATCTTTTGTCTGAAATTTTACCTTTAAAAATAATTATTTAACAAAAATGCATTTGAAACATACATAAATTACCATTTATGTAAAGCTGACCACTAAGGCATTAGCTTAAACTACCAGAACTCTTCTTAAACACAAATTAAATTCATAGACACAATAGTATGCCGAAAAGTTTTGAGTCAGGTTTAAATTTTATGTTATATTCAATTCTATTTTCAGAAAGTGCATAATAACGAGATCGTATTTGAACAACCAATTTGTAGCTAGACCAAAACTTGCAAGTAAAACTTTGTGTTTGTTATTCGTGTTTGTTCCAAACTGGTGAAGCTGCACAACCTTATCAAAGTAAAGGAAAATTTTATTCTCCAGTACCGCATTAGAAAATTTTCGAACCGATCAAGGTCATAAAATTATGAAATATCTCATTTAAGTAAAAATGATAATTATTATAGTTTAATCTTAAAAAATCTAAAATGATAAAAAATATCTTAAAAAGGTACATATTTAATTTTGGCACTTGTAAAATACATATTTACCGTACCTGAACGATTGGAGCTGAGTGCATTATGGAAACTATGCTACAATAAAAATTTAAGGGGGTATGTTCGCGCCGCAGTTAAAATGAGTGGCATTCAAATAAACTAACGTTTAACATCTCTTTGAGTAGATGGCAGCACGTACACCATATTCTAATATTTTAATTTTCCTGAAATTTAATTCTCTGAACAGCGACATTGTTGCTAGCGATGTCAAGTGCTGGAACATACGATCGGTACAGTCCACTCTCAATTGGCAGTATTCTTCAATGTAAGTTGATATTAGTTATTATCAATAGTTGAAGTTTCACAAATTCTAATTTTCGGATTGGATAAATGGATCATTCGATATAATTTTTGTATCGTTGTTTATTTACATTTGAGGTTAAGTTGCTGTTTTGTTCTTGAGTGTCGTTTTTTAGTTTTATAAACATTTTAAATAGTTTATACCAGTCTTGTTTCCTAATATTAATTGACTGAATATTTTTTAACAATTCTAAGTATTGAAAATAGATGTAAACACTAAATAGAAAATTATAAGAAAAGGAAAAGCTATGGTAATATAAACAAAATTTTACTAATCTCTCTAATCAATAACAAATCATCATCACGTAGCGCTGACTACAACCCTGGGTGGGTCTTGGCTGACTGTACAACTTTTTTCCAATTTATTTGGTCTTCCATCAACCTAGGGTCAAATGGAATGTTCATTTTCCGAAGATCTGCTTGGATGTTATCCCTCCATCGCATTCTGGGACGTCCGAGTGGTCTTTTGCCTGTAGGAATCTCCTCCCATACCAGTTTTACAAGTCTCTCGTTATGCAGTCTGTGCACGTGGCCTGCCCATCTTAGTCGCTGTGATTTAATTTCTTGGACAATATCGGCGTCATTGTAGAGTGCTTTTAATTCGATATTGGTTCTGATCTTATACTGGTTTGTGGTGATGTCATGGTGAGGTCCGAAAGTATTTTTCATTCAAGGCGTCTGAGCTTTTCTTCGTTTGTTTTGGTCATGGTCTACGTTTCGCATCCGTATGTTATTACAGGTCTGACGATGGATTTATAGATTTTTATCTTTGAACTTCTTGTCAGATTTTTTGATTTCATGAGCTTATCCAGTGCGAATAGACAGCGGTTTGCAGATTGGATTCTGTCTTTTATTTCTTCAGTGACATCGTTGTCAGCTGTGATTACGGTCCCCAGATACTTAAAACGTTGTACTCTTTCGAAATGGAAGGTGTTTATCGTCACATTTTGTCCTATTCTGTCTCTTCGTGTCGTTCTATTTATACACATATATTTCGTCTTTTCTTCATTAATCTTCAGCCCTACTTCACTTGTTGCTCCTTCTATCTTGTTGAAGATGTCTTTCGTGGATAGGATGGAGTCTCCAACGAGATCTATGTCATCTGCATATGACATAATAACAAATACCTTTTTATGATAATTTGATGACCATGGTACTCCAATAAAACAGGCTTTTTGATAATGTACCTAAGGGTAGTCCTCACTAATAGATACAAAACGTTAATTCGTTTGGAAATATTTTATTACTGAGTTACTATTTATTTATAAGAACAGTATTTCTAAGAAATCTAAAATATGTCAGTTGAAAAACAGCGTCACTACAATAACAAGTTTTTCTATAGCGAATGTCAACAGAGGAAATTTTTTACTTACAAAATTTTACATTTTCATCTCATTTCTAATTATTACTTAAGTAAATTTCAATAGTTTTTTTCACTTACGGAAATATTTAAATGTCCTGACAAAAATTAATTGATGATTACATAATATTGTTTTGTCTCTAAAAATTAAATTTGCCAGAACAAGAATAAAACTGGAATTGTTTCTAGATAAGCCCCCACGTGACATGCTAGAGCTTATGTAATCTATGTATTATGTAAAAATCAGTATAATCCCCCAATAAACATTTCGAGACATTTTGGACTTTGTTTAACTTTCAACCATGATTATATGACGTTAGGCGAGGCCAAAATGTTTACTAAGAGGGATCGCTTTGCTAAACAAAACCACGTGATTTGTATATCTATGGTTACTGCATAACCACAAAACTTGTTTTCAAAGTTTTCCAGATTTTTCTTAAATTCTGCAAACGCGCATCTATCGCCATTTAACACATCACAGCTTTCTCTATTTCTATTCTCTATTCTATTTCTCACTACCAAAATGACAACTTGTTACTATAATATCAACAAAATCCCTAGTTTGCAGATTTTAATTATAATTTTGTCTTAAGATACAGTTAATTTAAATTTTTAATTTTAATTTTAATTAAATGAACGTTTGCTTAAAATTAAGCTTTTTGGATAGTTAATCATTTAACGTAGTTTTTTTTTATCTAAGTTCAAAGATTATTACACAACGGCTTTTCTTTGAACGTTTTCTAACAAAGTTTTGTCTCAAACCCAATCAGCATAACACGTTGGTCCAACGTATTCATGAATAGGTCTTACGCAAAGAGTGTAAAGTTTCTAGAATGACTGCATTTAAAATCTCAAAAAACACCTTCGAATAAGATATATTCTAGAGTTCTCACGTTTACAAATAGAAGTTTGGTTCAAGTTAGGCTGCTATTTACGATAACACCAAGGTCGTTATATGATGACACAGATTCTAATGGTTGCCCGTTAAGAAAGTACGGCACACATGAGATATCTTTACCAATTTGAAGCATTTTTCCGCATTTAAGGGTGGTAACTACTGGGAACACCAAGTTAAAATAGAGTTTAAATCCATTTGAAGGGTTAGCTGGTTTGTAATTGGATTGGTACATATTTTTGTGTCATCAACATAGAACGATATTTGTTTCTTATATTCTCCTACAATTCTCTTACATTGTGTCCTACAATGTAGGAGATTGGTTAAAAACAGGGGTGAAATTTGCTAATTTACAACTAGGGGGTAAGGAATTCTGGATAAAAGAAGTTTGCATAATTAACGTTAAGGGTATTTTAAAGCGTGTCTGCGCATCCGTTTAACAGTTTTGGTGTTAAACCATCTAGGATCAAGGAAGTGCATTTATAAAATATGCTGTGAATTCAACAATTTTTATGTGAGACAAACCACAAGACCACTAAGTGTCAGGATAAACGAGCATGAAACATGTCAAAAATAAATATTTCGACAAATTACAGATATGCAAATATGCCTGAGACCGTGGAAATATGCATTAATAGTCATGAAAGAAACAGATATAAAAAATCAAAGTAGCAAGCTCTGGCTACCAATACTAAAAGAATAAGTCAGCAACAAGAACATCAGCGGATTAACAGAAACTCAGGGACATATTATACATCAAACAATACATAAACACATAATGCGTAACACATAAATCATTAACACATAATACATAAACACACAATCCAATCAGAATTTGATATCATCCTGAGGATGCAAACATCACCCTTAGAATTATCAATTTAAAATCATGGCTATATGCCTACAAGATCGAGATCAATTAAGTCAACTGTCGAAAACAATTAACCGCCACCGAAACAACTTGGTTTATATCAAATAACAATTATATTTTATAATAACTTATAATTATAAAATGTAATTTTCATAACAATTAATTGTGGCTTAATCCCTTATAAACATAATATATAAAATAATTAAATTTCATATTATCTTGTTAATTCCACTTTTGCATAATACTCGGAGTTTGGAAAAAAGTTTCTCCAACTGGATGATCTTCAATACTTCACTGTATTCTACTGTATACATAATTGACGTTAATCCCTTTGAGCGTCCGTTGTTGTAATTCTAGATCTCTTATTCAACCATACACTACGGACGCACTGACAATATCAGTCTGGTTGTAAATTTTGTTCTGTTTACCCCAACTATTTAATTTGTGAAATGATGCCTGACTCCCCCAGGGGAAGCACCGGTTTAATTGCGTTAGAGACGCGATCTGGTTAGCCTTGCTATACCCAGAGACGGACTTGGTGTTATTATTACTCAACTTCTAGATATTACGACTGTTAAATTACAAAAGTTTAATTGGATAACAATCTACACATGTTACACTTGTTAAAACACTGGGCTGTTCTACAATTACAAATTCAAAACTGTCTCGAGTGAGAGAAAATGCAAATAATCTATGTATATACAGAACGAAATAATAAAAATATAAGTGTGATAAATATAATAATTTTAGGTGACGAAACTTTGCATATAAAATGAGAAAAAAATTGGTAACTGTATGGCTGAGACGCGAGTATCTCAGCGGATTTAAACCCTTATATCACTGACCTAACGTGGAAAGCATATTATAAAACACTATTGACATAGGCAATACCACAATTTAAAACAAAATACGAAGATATAAATTTATATCTGTCAGAAGAGGTAATACCAATAAGGATCCATGAGATACGAAAAACCCTATAGAAAATAAAAATGGGAAAACCCCAGTATTGGTAAAAAACTAACTAGAAATCTCACTAGTACCTCTGTCTCAGATTGTAGCATTTTAAATCACCTTTAAGTGATTTAAAATTTGAATTTGAGTCCAGTTCCAACCCCAGAACTTTTAAAGGAAAAAAATTACATTTAGTGAAATTCAGGTAATTTTTTTTGTTGAACTTTTAAAGTAAAAATAGACATTTTCCATCAATAATTGCTTTCATGACAAGTTAAGAAAGTGTAATAAGTAAAAATATAAATGCTAGGGAATGGCTAGCTGTCATATTAATTATTCTCAAAGTTTTAAGATTTAGTATTGACATACGACGGTTAGCACTATTTTCTTTACAATTAGTACATACCTAATCATAAATTGAGATCTTTTTTTGTTTTGTTTTTTTTAAAGGTTAACCTCTATGCATAGTTCCTTTTAAAACGATATTTTTCATTTGTAATAATTTATTTCCGCTACAAAATGTCGCCCATTGACAATTGTAAGTTCTTCTAGTATCTTCAACTTCTAGAGTTTGTAAATTGGTAGTAACATTGTAGGTTTGTTTTTGTTATTTTGTATTTTAATATTATTATTTATATTTGTAACTGTTTGTGGTGAGATAACAAAAAATATTTAATTTTGTTCCCTAAATCAAGTTTTTATTTCCTTTTAAAAAGATTCTAACCCCTTATTGTATTTTTTTAGGAAAGAAAATCCTATCTTTCCAGCCACCAGGAAGATTCTTGTGAATGGCGTCCGTATTTCAAATAGCTTAAAAACCTTCTTGTGTTGTGTTTGTCCGGGGGACCCATGTCAGTACCACTTTTTGATTCATTTTTGTAGTTACCCCATTCCAGTCCCCTTGTTTCATCCACTTATCTACGACCCAGCTCTCCAAAAAAACCCTGAGTAGCCGTTCGGAAACTTTCCGGTTTGTTTTGCTGACCCTATCTCCACCCCAGTGATTTCTGTCCCCAATTTTCAACCCCCTATAATGATCCCAATATGGTAGGCAAAAATAATCGTTACAAGATCTTTAATAAATGTTTGATGTATCAAGAAAACATTTAGAAAAATTTGAAAGTAGTGATAATAAGCTCAATCCACAAAAAGAAAAGAAAAGAAAAAGTATAAGTATCATTTTGGTGGGGAGGCTCTTCGGTCGATTTATAAAAAAAATTTTCGGGGATTAATATATTAAAATGAAGGACTAGAGTGGATTCAGTTCTGGTAGATCAGGTGTTGATACTATATCCATATTACAAAATATTATAAAAAAACGAATACTCAGAGATTTGTATAAACACGCAACAGTGCTATTACAGTAGGTAAATCAAACCCATTAAGAAAGATTTGAGACCAGGATGTTCCTTATCTCTAACGAAATTTAAATTATATATTTATGAGGTATTAATAAATTGAAGAAGAAAATGCACAGAAATTGTTATAGACATTTGGAAACAGCGCTTAATAAATTTTGACTTAACTATTTTGACCTATTTTCCATTCTTAGATTTATTTTGACTTATTGTTTATCAACCATCACAATTAAAACAAAGAGCTCATAGTATTTCTCTGGACAATGTTTCTATCTATTTGTTTGTTTTATTCCGGCTTCTTTTAAATTTGTATGGCCTGATGATGATGAGGTAAAACTGATAAACATCAAAACCGGTCGTATTACGCTATATATAAAATATAACATCATTATGTATACAAGATTGTGAGTTTTTTGGGTTTTCACAATATTGTGTTAAGATGAACTCACACCGGCCAGTGAACCTTTCTTTTACTTTTAAATTATTATAACCTTTCAAATTGCCATAAATGAAAAAGGAACCTATTATGTAATGATCTTCAACAAGTCCTATCATAAATTAACCTTTTCAGGATATTGAGTATGTTCTTCTCTCATCCAGTGAGAATTTTCCTTAGGCCAATAGCGGCAATTCTGACGATTAGCATGCCCGTCCAGTGTAAACGTGGACTAATCAGAAAACAAAACATTTTTTAATTGGATCACATTGCCATCATTTGTTCACAAAAATTCGTTCTTTTGTCAAAGTTGTCTTTCGTGAGTTTCTGAGTTGGTATCATTTTATAGGGATGCATTTAATTTTGTTTTATTGGTAGAAATAGTTAATATTTTCGAAGAAACAGTTAAAGATAGGTATAGGATTAAAATGTATCTAGAATATTTTGAACAATCCAAATATTGTATAATATAGAATAGAGGGTGTTATATTTGAAATAAGACAGTTGATATTGGTCACTGTTAGACGAAACTCCTGTATGAAAATTTTTCATTGCAAAAAACTAAAAATACCAGTCGAGATGTCCGAGAGTTTGTTGGATGCGCTTCTATTTATTTATTATTGAATTTATTTTATTTGGGTGTTCCACTCTGCATAGATTCAAAAACCAATTATATATTTTTATACAATTCCATATACAATATTCCAAACTGCAATATTTCTTGAACAAGACTACCCAAACTTCACAATAAACTTCACTGATACTTCTGGCTATCCTAAGAGTGTTGGGTACACGTTTGGTACTTTAGTCTTCGCATTTAAATATAAACTACTCTTGTAGCTCCAGTATGTTTATAACTTAACTCTATGTGATTCATCGTGCACTAAAAAGCGCGAACACAACTCAAACACATCAAAACCTCTCTTTGTAACAGATTGTTCTAAAACAACAAGATCACTCCTTAATATTTATGGATCTCATTCTATAATAAAGCAGAATAGGCGCAGAAGCAGAACAACTGCGTGAAAATGCAACAAACAACCTCAAAACGTTGTTTAAAGAAAACTATGTAATGCACTAGTTACGATCAATCACTTACTAATTGGCTGTCCAACATAACAGCCAATCTATTAATGATTTTTATAAAATATAAATCTACTATATTTACTATTATATACTGCGCAGCATAAGTTAGGGATATTGGCAATTGCCAAAAACATGAAAATTTGAGACCTTTTAAAGATAATAAAAAAAAACATTCTAAGTATTGAAAAAGCACCTGTACAGGCATTTGAAAATGATCTTTGTTTTCTCAAATGGGATAGACAAATATAATTGTTTAAAAACTACTTGACCGATTGTGCTCTCAACTTTAGCAAATGTAACTAGATAAAAACTCACATTATGAAATGTGTTTGAAATGTTTTTAATGTTTATTTTTATAATTACAAACAATTGAAAAACATGCTTACTTGTGGGTTTAATTTGTAATAACTTTTGTGTTTATAAACATTTTTTAACTTGAAATATCTCATTTTAAAGAGAAAGTATTTTCAAGAAAGTTGTCTTGGAACATTTTTATCTATAATGCTTAGTTTTTTCACAATATTCAAATGAATGAGAAAAGTCCCTTTTATTACTGAAATGTCGTGATGAAGTAAAAGTTTTAATAACCACGAGATAATATGGCCTTTCGATTGACTTTCCCCAGATATTCCAGTTAACGAATAACGTCCAGTAATTATTTGTTTTTTTAAGTGATTTTTAGATTACTTTTTTTTAGAATAATCTTGGCGCTTATGGTTAGTAATATGGGCGAATGACCAGAGTTTATATCCCCGCAATCGTCAATGTCTAGAAAATTAGCTGAAATATTCTTAGTGATGAAATCTATTAGTTAAGGGATCTTGTTTTTATTTGTAGACCAATAAGTTATCCTACTTATTAATGTTAATTCGCACCAGTGCTCTTTAATAGCCAATAAAAGCTCATTACTGATAATGTCAATTGTCATAATTCAATAATTCTAAGGTTATAGGTCATTTCTTACCTTAAGAAAAGGCTCTTTTAGCGTTTTATTAAGCGCTTTGTGAGAATTTGTTAATACACTTATTCCCAGTAACGTTATGTGCTTGTTTCCTTCCACCGACATTTGGTTTGTTTTCAGTTGTCCATATCAGAAAAGACGGCAAGCAAGAACGATGTTACGTCGTTCACAAATTTTGTGATAGGAAGTGCGGAAGATATCAGTTTTTATTATCGGCCACTGTATTTATATCACCATAGAAATCCATCTCCGTGTAACATTACAGCAAAACAGATATATCGATTAACTTGTACTTGCATAGCAGTTTGATTATTCTAAGACTATCATCAATAAATTATTTCAGGATACGTTTTGCTTTTTATTGAATATTTCTTTACGTGATATTAAACATTTCATATGGATTCAACATTACATAAATAATTATTTTTCTTTGTTTTACCAATCGATTTGTTAACTTATACCGAGCACTGTACATTCTTACAAGTAATACTTTCAGATAAGCCCCAAAATATTTTAAATCATTAGACAAATATAACATTGCAGTATAACATGTGAAGAGGTAATTGGCAATTTACAGTGATAATTAGTGTCATTATTCTTATTTTTATAGAAAATATTGTTATTACTGACAAAAATTTATAATTTTGTTAACCAATTGATCAAAAATTAATGAGATGTTACTTAAAAACATGTATACGGTACGGACTTGAATTATCTGATATAAACTAAAATGAACTAAGGTTTACTGCTTTATTGTAGAATTAATATTTTATGCGTGCCTATAAGAAATCAAATCAATATTTAGAAACACTAAACAAAATGACAAAAATTTCAAATTTTATATTCGGTCAAGTCCGACCCTGTGACCTTAATCGGCTTTAATGCTTGATTTTCTTTATTTTAGTTTTGGTCAGTTTCTATTACACATCTGTCACTTCGAATCTTCGATTTTATCACCGCCTAGGCACAATAAAAGTATACAATATACACACCTATCAGGTGGCCTTAAAGTGACATTATGAGTAGTGACATTTTATCTTTATTTTCAACTGAATATTACTTTTACTGATATTATTATTGTTTTTTGTATAATTGTAAATGTTACAGCATAAATAATAATGAAAATTATAACAAAATATGATAAAATAAGAGTAATCGTAAACAAGTTGATACATGCCTTTCTATTTTGGATTGACATCGACATTGAGTTTGAAGTGACTATGAAGAAACAAAAAAATGTGTTGTTCATTATAGCAGAATCCGTATTTTTAACATAGACAAAGAAGAGTAAATATTTCACCTTTAAGTTATGTAATGGTTGTTCGTTGGTTTACAACATTGTTTTTCTTCCTGTAGAAGATGTTGTATACTTTGGCTTAATTGTTTTTGTTGATAGACTTGGGACATCATTTCTTTTCCGCTTCTTTTGGCGCTCGAACAATATGGTTATTCTATGTCTTCTACGATCATGCAATCTATTTTATTGTTTGTAATAAAATAAATATCTTTTGAAATAATCTTTTTTGCGGTTTGGGGATTTCTTATTCCCATAATGTTTTCAGATAAAATCCGTCATTCTGTTCTTGTTTTTAAATATAATTTTTATTCTTTTTATTTTGACGATAAAACTATAAAACTGATTTTTTTAATCATGATATAGCCACTTTCTATGGAAAATTCATTCAATGCTTTCACATCTTCATTTTTAATATAATAGAAAATAGAAAAAAAGAAATAGAAAATTTGTTACCTCAAAAACACATCTAAAGAACATTTGGTTTTTAACATCGCACAAATTGCGATGGTTCTTTCTGTTCTTTCTAATGATACATCCATTGTAGCAACTTCATTCTTCTTAATTGCTCTTACAGTTGATTCGCCTAAATTAAAATGTTTTCCAATTGAGACGTTCTTTGCAAAAATCCCATTTGTCATTATTTACAACATTGAAGATATTTAAAAAAAAAGTTATTTAATTGAACCGTAGTAAGTTTACGGAAACTCTCAAATTAGTGGTTTATTATTTTGATGATTACACACAGTTTACAATATAAAAAAACACTATTTTTCCTTTTTGAGCCTCTGTCTTTTTCAAATATTGGGTTAAATCTCTAAGGTTTTCTTTTTTTCCCTGAGGAATATACAAACGCGTACTATATAACGGTTTAAATTCAAACTCTTTCGGTATACCACGTTTGTTTCTTATAAGGGATTTTTTCCAGCTACCTGTATAAGTCTGTCTTACTAAAACAACACCAGGTTCATCGACTGAATATCTCAACATTCGCGCAGTTTTAATGTTCACTACAGGACGAGCTGATCTAAGAAAAAATGGAGTTACTGCTTCTAAAATGTTAAATATCACAGACTGATTAACATCAGGTACGGTAAACGGTGATGGCTTGCTCCTAACATTCTTGATTACATTTTTCCATTCTTTAGGCATTTCGACGGTTTTAGATTTTTTATGCTTTTCAATTAATGAAAAATCTAGTTTCAAACATGTGTAAACCATGGACAAGCAAGTACAAAAATTTCATAACAGCATAGTTTTTATTTTGTCTGGCATATCCGTCGCTTATTAGGATAAGATCCTTTGTCGTCACCGCATTAGATCGTAAATATTGGAACAATAATGAAGCTACTTCATTTTGTCCTTTTCTTCCAATGGTTTCACCGTAAGAGAACATAGTTGCAGTATTATTTCCATCATTGTGCACACCAAATACGTATAACCATAGCTGCCTAGCATAGAATACTGCATTGGTACATATATGAGGCATTGGAAGGTTTTGAATATAGTCAAAAGACAAGCAACTGTAGTTCTCTAAATCATCACGTGTTTTTAATTTATATTTTCTTTTTAGTTCATAAAACTTCTTAGCTTTCCGTAAGTGGAGTTCTTTCTCAATATTTATTTTATTTCCGCACGTCTACACATGTAGAGTCTACACAAGTACCACATGTATCACTTTTCGGTAAGCCAAATTTAAGGTTAAATTCCGTATGGAATATTTTCCAATATATTTTATAAGAAGACTTTACACCAGAATGTTCTGCTATAAATATTTTATACATCTTTTTCACAGATAGCGTCTCAGGCAGGTAGTAGGTATTTGGATTTTTTTTTCTTGAATAATGAGACTGTCGGTTTTAAAAGATTTGATATGGCTCTTAATCAAAGCCAATGTATTTTCTGCCGTTTTATTTAGTCGGTTTGAACGCTTGCCTCATTTATCCTTTGGTGCTGATCCACCATTAAAGACATGTTTTTGTAGCCTTCGAACCCTTTCGTATGTTATTCCATGAAGACCGCAAAAAGCCTTTAAACATACTGGTTCTTCTCTTTTTTCCTTATTTTATAATTATAGGCAGCATGTTGGTCTTTGAGCGTTTGCGAAACATTACCTTGGCTTGGCGCATCATTTTCTACTTCTGTTAGAAAAACATCCCTAATTTCCGCGCTTTTTGGGCTTCTTCTTTGGTTTGGAATGTGATAAGTTATTAGCCCTGCAATGAAATATACTTGTTAATATTTTATTTGTTTAAATAAAGCGATTAATTTTACCTGCCAAATAACTATCTTGCTCGTTTTTAGTTTTCAAAGCATAAAAGTGATCGAAAACTCTCGAGATTTCTCTTCATCAATAATTTTAGAATAACATTGAAACCGTGAACACCTAAAAGGAATATAAATGTTTCACTTATCATTTTACAATTAATATGTGTAACTTACCTCTCTCCTTCAAGCCATCCTGCAAGGAAAAATATTTGGAAAACGAGGTCCAGGACGAAGAACATCTTGGTTAAAGAACCTCAGAATCTGGTTTAATACAACATCTGTGCAGCTTTTCTGCGCTGCTGCAGATAAGATAAAGATAGCCATGATGATCGCCAACATTCGTAACGGATAGGCACATCAAGAAGAAGAAGACCTGCAATTGGGACCCATTTGTACTTGTGCTTTTTCTATGCCATTATAATTAACATGTTTTTGTCCATTCACTCTTGCCTGTTTTATCTCTGTACGTCTCAGCACCTTCCTTTTCTTTTTTAAAGGAACATTTTCACTTGAACTTTGTCGTTCGAGTTCATTGTTACTTGTATTTATTATAAAACTCATTTTATTAAATTGGTTTATGGTGTTTACTTATCAAATCACACAACACAACTATTCGAAGGAACGTTAACCTATAAAAACCTACTGACAGCCAAGCGATAAAGTTTCCTGCAAAAACACCAATAGTCATTAACAACTGTGGTTTTTTCAAGACATTGCGCTTGACATATGGGGTTTATGCGGAATCGCCTATATTTTTGTCGCTTATATCTTGTTCTACTGTAGTTTTAATGGAATTTTCTTACGCAAGGAACGTAGGTAGTTAGTTCTTCAATCCACAGATGGCGCAAGTCCATTTCCAAAAAAAAACTGACACATGGGGTTTTTAGATCCTTCTCCTTTTCCTAAGCGATTAAAAATTACAATTTTCATTTAAAACGAAGTTTATTGTTTTTGATGTTTTTTTTTCTATTGGGCCAAATGAAATCGTAAAAAAAGAAATGAAAAAATTAGACTTACGATATTGAGATGGCAAAAACCTCTTCTAATGAAAAATAAAACTTTACGACACTCACTTGAAACGTTCTAATCCGAAACCGTGCTGATTATTATACTGCAACTTGTAATCCGCAAAATTAACAACTTATAAAAAGAAGCATTGCTAAGAGAAAAATTATTTTAAGACAATAACAGGTTATACCTTTTAATGCGAAACTCGTAATGATGTAATAGGGACATCATATAACAAGGGAATCCCCGAATTGCAAACGCTCCCTATACTGACATCTGGATGTTAATAGTTAACATTTAATTATAATAGTTAATAATAGAAATAATTTTTGGATACATTTTTGAATGAAATAGAAACCGCACAACTTTAAAATCGCATAAAAATAATCCGCATTAAAAGAGACCTTGCTATATACTATATACAGGGTGAGTCATAACTATTGGCACATATACTAAGGACAGGTTATTTGTACCAAAATATGGCTATTGGGCCAAATATGCCTTAATAAAATGTTGCTGAGAAAAAAGATACAGGGTGTTAAAGTTAATTTTTGTTTTTCGTTTTTTGCTAATAGTTTCCCTGTATATTTATAAATTGCTATCGAAATTGGCATAATCTTAGACAAGAAATAGTATTTTATTTACAATTCCACTATCAAATACCAAACTAATAAACAAAGTTGCAACTAACCTAAGGTTTCCGTTTTGACGATAAATCAAAACTAAACACACTTTAACTTAAAAGAACTCACAAAAACTCAAACCAAATGTTCTACATGGTCTCCTCCGATTTCTGTGCCTTTTCTAATTCTTTTTATAAAGGATTTTAGGACGTTAAAAAAAATATTATTCTGTCCCCTTATAAGATTAACTGCATTTTGAATGTATCTCCAAAGTTCGTCTCGTGTATTAATTTCATTGGCATAAACTAAGGTCTTCATATGTCCCCAAAAATAAAAATCTAGCGGGTTGTACTTAGGACTTCTTGGTGGCCATTGAAAATCACTGCCTCTGCCAATCCATCGTTGAGAAAATACGTCATTTAAGATGATTTCTAACAGCTAAAGAAAAATAACGTGGCGCTCCATCCTGCATAATCCACATTTTTCTTCTTACATCTAGTGACAGATCATCTAAAATATCACTAAGAGTATTTTCCAAAAAGAATAAATAAGAATCTCCATTTAAATTCGGAGGAAGAACATAAGGCCCTAGTAGTTGGTCGCCTATAATGCCACACCAAATATTCAATTTAAACTCATGCTGAAAATGTCTAGCTTTAATAGCATGCGGGTTTTTTTCTTCCCAGTAATGACTATTTCGCCAATTAAAAACCCCTCGTCTGGTAAAAGTTGCTTCGTCGGTGAACATAATATTCTTAATAAAGTGTCTGTCATTGCGATGTTTTTTCAGAATACGTTGGCAAGACTGTAACCGTCGTGGAAGATCTGTTGGAAGTAAATTTTGAACAGGAGTGAAGTGATAAGGATGGAGGTTCTCTTTTTTTAGAATTCTAACAATAGACGACTGACTTACTCCTGTTGCTGTTGATAGATGTCGTGAACTTATTTCAGGATTTTCATCTACTCGAACCCAAAGTTCATCTTCTTGATTAGGTGTGATTTGTTTCGGTCGACCACCTCGATTTTTAGTGTGAAATGACCCAGTTTCACCTAAACTACGATATAATCTTGCAAAAGTTTTGTGATTTGGTTGCCTTTTGTTTGCGTATAACATTCCATACCTTCTGGCTGCCGAGCGATCGCAAAAATTTTCTTGTATTTTTTCAAAATATCTCGCATTTCTTCATTAGTAAAATGATTGTGACGAGGCATTTCAATCAAAAAAAGTAATGATTACTTTTAAAAAATGCAACATTACACTACACTGTCACATCAAAAATAATTTACTCTGAACAAATGACATTTACCAACAACAATTATCTGACAGTCCAAAGCATACTTTTCATAAATGAAATAATATTTGAAATCCTTTTTTAAGACTCTAAGCAGTTCGACTGCGTTTTTATCGTAAACGGTTGAAATTATCATGTTTAAACAAGAGTACCAATGTTACGTAAAAATGATGTTTACGTCATATTTTTTAATAAAAATTACTAAAAAGTTTCATCAGAAAAAGTTTAGACTCAATTTGATCATTAGGAATGATCCACGTGGCGCCCTCTATGACAAAACGTAAAATTGTAAATAAAATACTATTTCTTGTCTAAGATTATGCATCTGTGCCAATTTTGATAGCAATTTATAAATATACAGGGAAACTATTAGCAAAAAACGAAAAACAAAAATTAACTTTAACACCCCGTAGCTTTTTTCTCAGCAACATTTCATTAAGGCATATTTGGCCCAATAGCCATATTTTGGTCCAAATAACCTGTTCTTAGTCTATGTCCCAATAGTTATGACTCACCCTGTACAGTTACAATAAACGCAACAAAAACCGTAAAGAAAAAAATATGAGTAAGTTCAAATAAGAAGCAGACAGAAAATACACTTAAATTAATTATAAGGGAAAGAGAAGAAAATTAAATGAATTGACTCGTTTCATAGCAGATAAGAAAATACGTAAAAAAATTATAAGGATACAAAAATTCTAAAAATCAATAGAAATAAACAAGAAATAGGGAAATATTTATAAACAAGCCATTCTTTTACTTACAATCTTCTATTGATAATTTTTAAGGAAGGCTGCCTTGTTTAATCCACGCTTTAATATCATGTATATTTGACACCCTAATACAATTTGTGGATTGATCCCTTTGTATTACGGGCAGATGTTCCATTGACGGAAGGTGAAAGGAACAAATTAGGAAGAAAATTGTGCAATTACCCACATTATAGATTAATTAAGGGTTTCTTTTTCGGATTCGGACACAGGCAGATGCGCCTTGCTATTCCAAAAGCTCCTTTGATTTAGCCAACAATGGATCTAATTTGATTGGGACGACCGCATACCTCACCCTTTACTATTTATTTATGTAACAAACGTTGTTAGAAAGGGTGGTATAATGTAATTCCTTTTTTTTGTTTTTAAATTTTTCAGATGTTTTTCTTTTCAAGCTGGTTCCTGTAGCATTCAAAATGTAGCGATAAACTTTATCACACACTAGTTTATTCTCGGAACATTACAGTTTTGTGGTTATTGAAGAACCTTAGAAACAAAACAGAAGATATTTAAATAATTTTTTATTTAATATTTTGTATGTAACTATAAGTATTGAAGATAAATCACAATTTAAATTCATCTATATAAATTAATTTTTCTAGTTCTGAAGCTATTTTCCTTCCTAAATTTTCCTTTCTAATTAATATTTCGTGGAAATTAGCCAAAATTATAATTAGAAATAATTTACGTGGCGTTTCAACTTCCACCTATCGTTGTATAAAAGGAAGTTTTTGGAAAGTTAAACAAACTGTTTTGTTTTTATGTTATGAGATAAACTTTTTTCTGTTATGGGATTTCCCTTAAAACCCCTCTCGTACGGGGTGAAAACGCAAAAAAATCCATTCACCAAGAATCTGTACGCCGTAGAAAAAATGTTTTAAATAAAAAATGTAGCGGAGGTAATTTTAAACAAGAATGTTGATTGGTACTTTTTGTGTAGAATGAACCGTTCTTCCACAAACAATTCTTCAAGCGACCGTAGATTTAAAATGTCAGTTAATCGCGCGAAATCAATCTTTAATAAAATTTGTATCAGCTCAACGGTAAAAACTCGATATGTTTTGATTCAATTGTCCTATCAACAAAAATCAAGATAAGTTAAAGGTAAAGAGTTCAGCTTTCGTATGCAATTTTTGTGTTTTGATGAAAATAAACTCAGATATAATAAAGGTGTTAAATAAATAAACGTGACGCGATTTTTCCATTTTGTATGATTCTCATGAGATCAATACAATATATCCGTTTTATTGACTGGCCACTGTGAAGTTTCGATTAGTAGAGCCTAACCTTCAAATCCTATAGCATGGAATTTTAGTTTTGAGTTTTGGCAACAAATATTAGGTATTTAAAATATGCTTTAAAGCGCTGGATTTAAACTTTCACATAGCAAACGATCTAAAACATGTAAAACTTTTTTTTTTCAAATACACTAGTACGTTTTGCAAAAGAACCAAACTTCTGCTATAAACTACACGCAAATCCGTTTTCTTTAAGGCGCTTCCCTTAACGTGCGATCGTTTGTAATGTAAAACATTAAATTCTGCGTTTTTTATTCAGGTTTCAAAAGCCCCTTATTTGTTGCCACAAATCAAAATTGAAATTTTATGTCATAGGTTTTAAAGATTAATCTCGAGAAATAAAAATTTTATTACGATCGGTCAATGAAAGTGATCAATTCCATTGATATCACGAGAATCGTAAAAAATGGTAAAAAACGCGCCACGTTTATTTATTTAACACCTTTATACAAATTAAGTTTATTCGCGGCAAAATTCAAAACCTGCATACGAAAGCTGCACTCTTTACCTTTAAAACGCATCTTGTTCTTTGTTGATAAGACACTTGGATCAAAAGATATCGAATTTTTACCGTCGAGAAACCTACATTGTTTTGGCGCGCGTGACATTCAAAATCGACGATCGCTTAATGCGTTATTTCTGAGAGAATGGTTCATTCTACACAAAAAGTGCTAATGAACATTTTTGTCTAAAATTATCTCAGCTATATTTTTTTCTGTGGCGTATAGATTCTTGGTAAATCGATTTTTTTTGCGTTTTTACCCTCTCCCCCTACGATAGGGGTTTTAGGGGGAAATACGTGGGCAAAACTAATAAATCTTTTTGCATCTTTTTTTTTGGGGTCGCAAAATTAACATTCTGGGCAAAATTCAGCTTGTTCGTATAATTTTTAGGGGTCAACTCTCTGACGACTCAACTCTTGTTATGAAACAGCAAACAATATAATCAGCGTATATAGAATATGTACTTTACCACGTAAAGTAAAGATAGCGGAATGCTACCGGCTAGTGAAGACCGTTGTCTTTTTGACAGGACAGGAGCAAAGTTACTTGAGATTGCAACATGCATGTCAGGTCGACTCCACACTTGAAATCTAGGTAGAGGGCGTCTTTCAGTGCCCGAAATATAGCTGGGAACGATAATGTCGTTGCATCCTCGAATCTCCGTGAGATGATCTCTGCTTAAACGCCCTACACAGGTAATGATTTATTGTACTGCGTGTTTATATGTCGTGCATGCATGTCGTAGAGAAAATCGTAAGGTTTGCAGTACTGTGATTTTCTGTACATACGATGCAAGAAATATCGTACTACAGTAGTTCACATTTATCGCATTTGTGGTGTTGTTATTAAAAGAGTGAGGATTATGTCATCAAGATTTTCAAAAAGAAAAGTTGCGGCCCTAAAAGATGTTCATATATTATTTTTTTTCTTTTCCATTACATCTTTTGTCCCTTCTGGAAACAGTTCCTGAAATTTCTTAAATAAAATATTTAAATATAAACTCTTTATTTTATTTGCATTTTTTTTTTGATTTTACATTGCATAGACAGCTGTTTTGTCTATATATTTCAATAAACTCTTCCCAGATTTTTTTTTGTTTAATGTCCATGATTAATGTCCCAATAACTGGCTATCAACAACAATACTGCCGTAGTCAAGACTCTACACATGTTACAACTTGCGTTCAAACACGATCGTTGTTACGATATTTTATGGAAGCTCCGTACTGCGAACGACACGACTACTACGTACTGCGCAACATCCAATTTGCCTACGCACGTGACGATTTATCCTTACTGCGGCAGTTTTAACCGATGCATGCAGTTTGATAAATCGTTAGGTGTG
Source organism: Diabrotica undecimpunctata (assembly GCF_040954645.1). Lineage (NCBI taxonomy): Eukaryota > Metazoa > Arthropoda > Insecta > Coleoptera > Chrysomelidae > Diabrotica > Diabrotica undecimpunctata. The sequence goes on from NC_092803.1 coordinate 167,238,729, forward strand.
TAGGCCGTTTTATTTGATGCGTAATGCGTACTACCCGCAGTAAGATGGGGTTGTAGGTACGATATTGAAATAATTTCTCATAAATAATTAATAAATATTTATACAAAGTTGCGAAACTGCAACAGCTAAAACCCAAAACAGATCAAGAGAAAAAAACGCAGGCATGTCAACAAATTTTGTCTTTGACTAGAGTACTTTCGCTAAGTAGCGTCATCTACTTGAGATGACAGAAAATAAACACTACTTTCTGTTTTCAAACTGCTTAGCGTCTATTGGAATATTTGAAAAGTCCAGAAATAAATTTCTTTATTTATTAATTTATTTTATAGAAAACGGCATATCATGTGCTAAAAAGTATTAATGCTTTCTGTCTGTCTTCGTTCACACTACGATTGATATACTTCATCTTTTGTAAGAACTTGTCAAGCAGGGTTGACCAGTATTGCCAAAACAGATCAATAGAAAGAAACGCCGGTATGTAAGCTAATTTCGCCTTTGTCGAGATTGTTCTCGCTAAATAGTCATCTATAGCTACTTCAGTCGTCAGAGACGAAAATTCTACTGAACCTTTAAAAAATTATACAAACAAGCTGCTTTTGGCCGAGAATATTAATTTTGGGACCACAAAAAAGATGTAAAAAAGTTTAATACTTTTACCCCTGGGCTTCCCCCTAAAACCCTTCTCGTAGGGGGGTAAAAACGCAAAAAAATTGATTTATTAAGAATTTGTACGCCGTAGAAAAAAATGTTTTTAATAAAAAATTTAGCTGAGATAATTTTAAATCAAAAAATGTTTATTAGCACTTTTTGTGTAGAATGAACCGTTCTCTCACAAACGACGCTTCAAGCGACTGTCGATTTTTAATCTTAAGCGTGCGAAATCAATGTTTAATAAAATTTGTATCATCTCGACGGTAAAAATTCGATATCTTGATAATAACCTAACCGATAACGGTAAATTCTACACAAAATGCGCTTATTAACATTTTTGTTTAAAATTATCTCAGCTACATTTTTTATTTAAAACATTTTAATTGCGTTTTTACCCCCTACGAGGGAGGTTTCAGGGGGAAACCCGGGGGTAAATGTAGTAAACCTTTTTTGTATCTATTTTGAGATGCCAAAATAAATATTCTCGGCGAAATTCAGCTTGTTTGTATGATTTCTAGGGGTCAACTCTCTGGCGACTGGACAAAGTACTACTATCTTTTTAACTTAATTACTACTCATTAATATTAAGCTCAGCGGGGACTATTGTTCGAGGAGCAGCGTAGCGTCAATTTAAATATTTGAAAAGACCTCTATCTTCCGGAAACAAATTTCTTTATTTACTAATTTATTTTATAGAAAACGACATATTATGCGCTAAAAGGTACCAATGCCTGTATGGTCTTTATAAAAGTCTGTCTGCCTATATTCGGTTGGAGTACTGCCTGAGGAGTTCTCAACAAAGACAAAACACGTTATGTAGTATTTATCTGTTTTTGTATTAGAGTTTATTCATCAGCATATCCCAGAAGATATCTTATAGGAGACAGATCTAATACAGTTTCATATTAAAATCCACACAAAGCGAATAACTTAAAGTCAGTAAACCTGGTAGATAGTAATATAGGACTTTAAAAAAACATTTAACAAGAATAAACGAAAAATGGAAAAAGTAGTCTCTGTTTTGAGTCTACAATAACAAACATTTTAGCCGAGCTAAATAGTATTGTGAAAAGTCACCCTTTGAATTATTATTTGTTTGTTTTAGAAGCAGATGACCAGCGCAACTAAAAGCATATGAACCACCCAAGCAATATTCACTTAATATAATAAATACCTTCCCCACGAAAGAATTAAATTATGACTCTTTTTGTAATTTGATTTATGAGGAGATAATAAAGGGTGAATGGTAAGTGTTCAAGTCCGGCACAATGGCCGCCGGATTGCTACGGTCAAGGGTGCAGAGATATTTCACCCAAAAAGGGTTGCGTCTGCCTTAATGATATTTTATTGTTATAGTCTCCATTTGTTCTGGTTTATGCGTAGGGGCTCTGTTGTCTGCCGATTTCATCAAGATTTAGGAAACGGCAAAAAATTACGAATTGAAATATTGAGCCAACTAAATATATTATCATTGTAACGTTATAAAGTTTATGCTCCATTTGTAAACAATACAAAAGTCATTTGTTCATAAAATTCTTTCGTAGACTTTGAAATAAATTTTAACAAAATTTGATCAACAAATGACCTGTTTAATATAAAAAAGTTAAGAAAATCATCACAGGTAACCGTAAATTCCAAACACATACAAAATTAAAAAATCATAATAATACGAGTAAGACAGTACTAGAGATAAACTTAATACAAAATTTAATAAAAGCATGTCAAAGGTAGAAACATTTTTTTTTTGGCCTTAGGTTCAAGACCTATTTAGCCAGACAATTGGTTTAATAAGTGAAAACAATCTCCTACACTTCCTTTAAATTCATGACAATTTCCTAACCGTTCCTTCATTCACTCGATTACCTAACCTTCCCATTTTGAACAATATTGGGTGACTATACAAAAAGGATTAAACAGGAACACACGCTTCACGCTAAGGTGCCCTTCATAGCGACTTTTTTTTTACACAAACAATACAGGCAACGGTTAAAGGTAAATTACATAAAAGGAAAGACAATGGGAAATACAACTAAAGACCTACCATTTCGGATTCACACAACACTGAAAAAGACAGTTTAAATTTTCCGTTTAGTACGTTTGAAAAATTCCCATAAAATTGATCTTATAGTTGAATTTCGACTACTTAAATAGAGTATAGAAGCAACGTTCTGCGGCAGTATGATTTTTTGTTGGGAGATGGCTTGAAATAAAAATTTAATGGCTTCTTGATTATACCGACATTGAAACATCCAGTGGTTAAGGTCGTCATAATTGCCATTACATTCACATATATCAGTTTCGGAAAGTTTTATTTTATATAGGCAAGCATTTACTGTAGCATGTCCAAAAAGGCATCTAACGTACATAGTATAAATTTTCCGAGAGATGGGGCTTCCTTCATTTGGGGGAGTAGATGGAAGAGTTGGATATATACTGCAATATATTTTTGCTACTGTTAGTAAAGGATTGCCACTCAATTTCCCAATTAAGTCTAACATGTTTCTTCCTAGCTGAAACTATATCCCATTTGGGCAACTCGTTGTACTCTATACCCACTAAAGTAGCGTCTTTAGCCAAATGGTCTACTTTTTCATTGCCTGGAATATTAGAGTGACCTTTAACCCACACAAAGTTAACAATTCTTTTTAAAGAAGTTAAGATCCTTAGCTTTTCAAGCACATCTACAATTAGTCTGTTAGTATATATGTGTTTGGAGAAGTGTCTTAATGCGAGGAGGACAGACTGTGAGTCAGATAAAATTATATATCGTTCGAAATATAATGTGCTATTAATTATCCAGTCCAACGCCTTGACAATGGCTACCAATTCAGCTGTGAATATTGAGCAATCTGATTTTAATTTGTACTGAAAATAATCTTGAATATTGTCTATGTAAATGGCACAGCCAACACCAGCCGGTGATTTAGAGCCATCGGTATAAATTTTACAATAATGGTTACAGTCTTCCAGCTTGTTCTGTACTACTAAATCTTCGTAGACAATTGAAATAGATGAAGCAATTACTACAGCAGGTTTATATTCATATAGTATGTCATAATTGGAGCCAAATAATGGAATCCCTTCTCCATTGAATGAATATTGTGATAAATTGGGAAAAGCAACAGCTAAAGTTGGAGAGTTTTTATTTGCCCACCATTTGTTTGTTAGATTTTCAACAGAGAGACAAGATATTTTTTGTAACAAGCTGTTTTGATTATTAAACTGGCATTTAAGAATAAATTTTTCTGCCAAAAATAGACGTCTTAAATGTAAAGGTGGCTCGTTATATTCTGCCAAAAGGGCTGGTGAGGGAGTAGATTTGAGAGCTCCTAGGACTAACCTTAAAGCTTTGTATTGTATTCGATCCAATTTAATCAAACAAGACTTTGTCGCTGATCCATAGAAAAAGCTTCCATAGTCCAAAATTGATCTGGTATATGCTCTGTAAAATAAAAAGTTTATTTTTGGGTCTGCTCCCCAATCGTATCGATTAACGGCCTTAAGGATATTAAGGCTTTTTCCACATTTGGTAATGCAATTATTAATATGCTCGTTCCAAGTTAATTTAGAATCCAAGGTAACACCTAGGTATGTAAAACTGTTATATACAGGAATTTCCAGCTGGGAGAACTTTAACGTACAAACTTTTGGTAACCTGTGTCTTGAAAAAAATACTACACCTGACTTCTTAGGTGAGATGTCAAGCCCGTGACTATCAAAATACTTTATGCAATAAGACATATTTACTTCAAGGGTATTAACACATTGTTGAAAAGTTTTTTTCTCAACATAGAAGCAGAAGTCATCAGCATATTGTAAAATATTACACTGCATTCCCATAGTATGTAGGTTTAATGAATACAAGTTAAATAATAAGGGACTAAGAACTGAGCCCTGAGGTAACCCTTTGTTAACTATCCTTGGACCAATTAGTGAATTATTTAAACGAATATGGACTTGTCTATTTGTAAATAGATTGACTAGGACATAAGCACATTTACTAGGCACTCCTATTTTAACAAGTTGATCAAGCAGAAGGTCGAGAATAACGTTATCATATGCACCAGAAATGTCCACAAATAAAGCAGCTGTGTATTGGTTTTTAGAATAAGTTAACTGGATATCGGTTGCTAAGTGTAAAATGCAATCCATAGTTCCTTTCCCTCTACGAAACCCAAGCTGACCGTCTGGGTAAAGGTTGTTACTTTCCATCCACCATTCTAATCGATTTTTCATGATTCGTTCAAATGTTTTCAATATACATGACATAAGAGATATCGGTCTTAGGACATTAGGATCATTAGCTTTTGGAATAGGTATTACAAGACACTGCTTCAAAGAATCACAGTTATCACCTTTAATTAAAATATTGTTAAAAATCTCACGGAGAAATTGAAGTGCTATTATAGGCAAGTTATATATCATAAGATAATAGGTAGAAACATTAATAATACAGATTCAGGTAATAATGAAAGAAATTAGTACCATTAATCAAAGAAGTACTTTAATATATTATCCTTGATACATAATATACAAATAATAGCGAAATTAATAAAATTATTCATAAAATCAAATGAAATAGAATCAATAGTTTCTCTCCTGTCTTCATCGATGTTATCAAGGAACCTTGTTCTGGGTCTTCCTCCTTTTCTCTGACCAATGGGTATATCACGGAGCGTTTTTCTAGCTGGGTTATTTTGTTCCATCCGCATTACATGCCCTATCCACCTCAGACGTCCTATCTTAATATCTTTTAGGATATCAGGTTCCTGATATATTCTATAAAGTTTGAAGTTGTATCGTCTTCTCCACACTCCATTGTTATTCACTGCTCCATAGATTCGCCTTAGTGTTTTTCTTTCGAAACATCGTAACATGTTTTCATTATTTTTTCGTAAAGTCCGAGTCTCTGAACCATATGTTATGACTGGGCGCATTATTGTTTTGTAGAGTTTTATTTTTGTCACAGAATGACGGTATTAGATTTTTGATTTGATACAGTGCAGCAACAACCGTTGCTGCGTTCATCCAGCTGTTTGTTTCGCAAATTTTAGGAAACACAGTGATTAAGATTTGAATTCGGTTTCGCTAAGTAGAAATCGTTTGATTTCTCTTTTTGTTTTTAGATGGCGTAGTTACGTCTGTATATAGTTATTTTAATAACTATTGTCTAGGACGAGAAAGATTTTTGTTTTGGTTCAGAGCAGTGACTATACCGTTCTGAAGAGACTTAAGGAGGTCGAAATACGTATCAACGGTTGTTGCTGCACTGTATCAAATCAAACATCTAATACCGTCATTCTGTTTTGTTATTTACTTCGTTGGAAGTACGAGAAACCGAATTCACTACGAATTTTGACTAGGATGAACGGCTTGTGGAATGCAATTTTAGATTCCCTTGCCGAGTAATTCATCCAGCTGTTTGTTTCGCAAATTTTAGGAAACACAGTGGTTAAGATTTGAATTCGGTTTCGCTAAGTAGAAATCGTTTGATTTCTCTTTTTGTTTTATTTTTGTATTTCTCGATTTAATGTTGATTTAAGGAGGAGATTAAGCCCAAAATAGCATCTGTTGGCCGTGCAAATTCTGCGGTTTATCTCTACTGTAGTATTATTTTCAATGTTAAGGAGCGCTCGCAGGTATACAAATTCGTTTACTGCTTCGATGACGTCGTTTTGTATAACAAGTGGTCGTAGGATTTGTGGTTGAGTGCTTATTTTCATATACTTTGTTTTGTTAGTGTTTATTATTAAGCCCATTTTTGTAGCTGATTCTTTTAATGCTACATACGTCTCTTGAACAACGTTTTCCGTTCTCCCAACAATATTGATATCATCAGCATATTCCAGGATTTGCACTAATGTATTATATATTAAACCAGTGGTTTAATATATAATAAAGAACAAAGAACAAACGATCAAACATATTACAGAAATAGTGCAAAATGTAAAGGATAAACACTTAAAGACAGATAGATTATTGAAGAAAAAATCATGGATGACAGATGAGATCCTGAAACTAATGGACGAGAGAAGACAAGCCAAAAATGACCCAGACAAATATAAAACCATAAATATATTAATAAGAACGAAAATCAGAGAAGCGAAAGAAAAGGAAGCCAGGGAAAGATGCGAAGAAATTGAGACTGTGCAGTCAAAGTACTATAGTCACAATGTACATAGGAAAGTTAAAGAACTCACAGGGGGACTAAGACGAAGGCAGAAAGGAAATATAACTGATTCTGACGGAAACATCATCTTGGACAAACAGAGTAAAATAAGAACATGGAAAGAATATCTAGAAAAACTATTTGAAGACCAAAGAGATAACATCTTTGAGCTAGAAGAAGAGGTAAATGATGGACCAAGAATATTACAGCAGGAATTTTACTCCGCAATTACACAGTTAAAGGATGGCAAAGCGGCAGGCCCTGATAATATACAAGCAGAACTACTCAAACTAATGGACAACGAATCAATAGCAATAATCGCAAAGATATTTAACAACATATACAACTCTGGAGAAATGCCAACAGAATGGCTAAATTCTGAGTTTATTGCACTTCCAAAAAAACCAGGAGCCAAAAAATGCGAAGATTACCGTACCGTAAGCCTCATAAGTCATCTCCTAAAATTGTTCCTAAAGCTGCATCTTTAACTTCAAAAATCTTTGGTGGTTTCTCTTTCCTCTCGACTGTTTCCCTTACCTCATCTTTTTTGTCTTCCAGGTTTTCTTCTTCTTCCTCTATATTAAGTGCCTGGTTAAAGTATGCCACCCATTCATTCAATACATCTTTCCTTGTTGTTAATAGGTCGCTGTTCTGACTGCATTATCTTGTGATTGCCTTGAATCCTTTTCTGTTGATATTAACTTCTTTATAGAATGCTGTGAGTCCTTTCTCTTTGTTGAGGTTTTTCATATATTTAAGTTTCTTATTTAGGTGGTTTCATTTTTTTCTTTTGTGTATACTCTTTTCTTCTTGTGTTGCATTCATCGTCAAACTAATGATTTTTACGGACACAAATTTCTGTTCCTATTTTATCTTTCTCTGCTGCTTCAATGTCTTTCTTTATTCTGGTCCAGTAGGAGTCTATATCTGTCTTTTTCATTTACATTTTGATTCGTTAGCCTGTTGGTGATGTTTGCCGAGTACCGTTCTGCAATTGTCGCATCTTTCAGCTTAGAAGTAAAAATCTCTTTTTTAAAATGGTATAAAATTATTAAATTTTTTTAAAAATTATCCAAAATTGATTTATAAATTTTCAGAACATCTTCGATCCTATCAAATCATCAGTGAAAACCCTAAAAATAAGTATAACCTCTTAAAAATACAAACAAAAGGGTAAAGTTGCGGGTCCGATTTGTCCACCTTTTTGAAGAGAGGTATTAGGATGCTTGATCTCCATTCTTGAGGAATTCTGTTTTGTTTTTTTGATAAGTTTTAGTAGTTTCTTGGTCAGATCTGGTCCTCCGTACTTTAGGAGTTCGTTCGGTATTCTGTCCTCTCCTGGTGATTTTCTGAAAAAATAAAAAATCACTAGGAGAGAACAGAATTGCGAACGAACTCATAAAATACGGAGGACCAGTTCTGACCAAACATTATGCATTAGGGTCATTATTTTAAGTTTAAGTTATTGATGCCGTATAAATATGTTTGACCAAAATCACCCCACCCCCCCTTTGAGTGGAAAGTTTACCTTACCTCTGCCTTATGCTGGGTCAAATGACTCCTTAAAAATGTCCCATGCGCTTGTAGTCTAATAGTAAATTATTCACATATAATTATATTTCGCTGGCTAAAAGATTTACGGATCTAGCCGAGTGACACAAACCACCCATATCTTCCTCGTAAATTAGGAAACTAGGAAATTCATTTCAGAGATTTAAAAATAAACATGTTTTTGATGCCTTTTTTATCTGTTTAACAAAAATAGCCTAGACCTAAATATTTTTATTACCAACCGTGTATATTATATTTGTTTTAAAGGTTTTATACTGTTGTTTTGTCGGTATTTTATGGCCATGTGTTAGCTTACTACCAAGTATATCAAATAAATCTTGCCCTAATACACTTTGTCCTTATTTGTTTCGGAACTCTAAATTTCCTGCAATATTTCACAGTAAAATACTCAGAAAGCAAAGAAAAGAGGAAAAGTTAAATTATATCTGTTTCCGATAATACTTGGACTCATTTTTTGTAAACGACACCATTTTTTATAGGCAAGTCTATTATGTAGACCTAATTTAGTTTATTGAGTGAAATGTAGTTGAAGTACAGAGTGGTCCATGTTAAAAATATTAAAGGAAGCTACAACAATACAAAAAATACATTTTTAAAAAGAAAATAAAAAGGATATAGTATTAAACTTTATAGTTAAAAAGGGATATTTCCCAGGAGTTGGCTGTATACCATAAAGTTAAAAAACTCAAATACCTATAGAAGTAAAACACATCTAAAAATCCAAAAGGATCAAGTTCAGTTGCGATACTTCTCCGAAATGGCTGAACCGATTTTTATGAAATTTTACATGTGTATTCTATAGGTCTGAAAATAGGTTATCTATTTTTCATACCCTAAGGGGTAAGGGTGGTTCACCCAAACAATTTTTTTTATTTTTTAAACAAAATTTTTCACAAAATTAGTGGCATTAAAAAATACATACAGTCCTTAATGTTCACCCCTCTATTACTAACCTCTTCTTTAATAGCCGTATTGGTGTCACAGACTTAGTTGCCATACTTTGCGAAAATGGCTAAACCGATTTTTATAAAGTTTTACATGTGTATTCTGTATGTCTGAAAATTGTTTGTTATCTATTTTTCACACCTCTAAGGGGTAAGGGTGATTCAACCCAAACATTTTTTTTTATCTTTTATATACATTTTTTTATTTTTTGTTTTTATGATGTGGCAGTACAAAATTTCAGCCCTCTATTACTAACACCTTTTTTTAATATTCTATATTAGTGTAACATAGTTGCCATACTCCTCCGAAATGTCTAAAACGATTTTTATAAAATTATACATACATATCTACTGGTCTGTGAGCAGGTCGTAATATATTTTTCATACACCTAAAAAGTAAGGGTGGTTTACCCCAAAAACTTTTCTTTTTATTTTTTGGACAAAATTTTTTATTTAAATTTTTAATGGTGTCGTATTAAAAATACATACAAAACCCTAATTTTCCCCTCTAAATTACTAACCTCTATTTGTTAATAGCCATATTAGATTCATCCAGATTTAGCCATACAGCTTACACTCCCTCTGAGGGAAAAATTTACTCATCCCAGATACCTACGGTATCAAAAGGAGCTCTGGTGGGACTCTTTCCATCTTATCTTATCTGAGTACAGCTTTCTGCATGGCCTTATAAAGATGTTCATTTAGACCCAGCTATTTTATGTTCGCCAGGAGGTTTTTGGGAATAACACCAGTAGTAGATATAATAATACGTACTATCTTGGTACTTTTCATTCGCCATTGTCTCCTGATTTGTACTTCTAGATCTCTGTACTTGGCAATCTTTTCGTTGTATTTAACACGCAAATTATTGGTGTTAGGTATCGCCACATTAACAAGTGTTGTTTGCCTAGTAAATTTATTAATAAGTATGAAATCCGGTCTATTATGTGCCACTGGTTGGTCTGTGGGCACAGTGCGGTCCCAGTATAGCTTGTAGTTGTCATTTTCAAGTATATTCTGTCAGGGACGTATTGATAGTAAGGAAGATGGTCGGTACGCCTGACATCCAGCGGTAAGATGTTGGATAGTTTCTTGGGGTTGGCATCCATATCGGCATTTGTCATTTTGGACATAAGGATCTTTAACAATATATTTCAGGTAATTTATAGTTGGAATAACCTGATCCTGAATGGCAAGTAGGAAACCCTTAGTCTCGGGAAACATCTTTCCTGATGTCAACCAATTGTTCGGCGCTATATTGTCGACATATTCTTGGCTGATCTCATTGAGATGTCACCCATGCAGAGGTTTACTCATCCAGGTGTGCATTTTTTCTTGCTTAGTCAAATGGTTTATGGGAATTTCTTGTTCCCTCAGTTTAAGCGGCGTTGTATATTCTACTGCGGAAATTGCTCGATATAAAGTAGATGTCTCAGCCTGCACCTGAAAATAAATTCCTAAATTAGCTATCTGTTGGTTGGTTGTTCGGAGTTCTCTCTACTGCTCTGCATGGATGGTGTTTTTGCGCCTTTTTGAGAAGTATTTTGACTTTCCGCTGGAGACTTTCTATATCTGTTTTTAACCACTTAATAATATCTAATGAGTAGCTAAGCGCGGAATAGGCGTACGTAATTAATGCCTAAAACAAATTTTTGCTATTAAGATATGACTGATTTAGCTGTCTTACCCTTCGTACAAACTCAGAAGTTAGTTCGGTTTTCATTAGTTTATGGTCAATTTTTCGCACTTGCTGTACTCCGAGATATTTGTACATATTATTTTCACCCATTGCCTCGATGTTTTGGCCATCTTGCATATCGAAACCTTCGGGCTTAACCTTTCCTCTGACTATATTTAGTATACGGCACTTGTCTAGTCCAAAGTGCAGACTAATATCAGTTGAGAAAGTTTCTACAGTTTTTAGCATCTGATCTAGGTGGTTTCGTGTGGAAGCCAATAATTTGAAATTATCTATATACAACAAATGATTAAGCTTCGTCACAACAGTATTGTTATTTTTGATGCTAAAACCTGAGTCAGTGGAGTTCAGTAGCTGAGATAGTGGGTTTATTGCTAGACACAACCAAAGTGGACTCAACGAGTCCCCTTGGAAAAGGCCCCGGTTAATTAGAATATCTTCAGTTTCGATATTATTTTTATCAGGTATTTGAAGGTGAATTTTAGTCTTCCACTCCATCATTATATATTTTAAAAAGGTCACTATATTATTATCGACTTTATATATTTTCAATATATCTATAAGCCATTCATGCGGCTCTTAATCAAAGGCCTTCTTGTAGTCAATGAAGGCAGTAAAAAGGTTCCTTTTTTTTGGTGTATGCCTGATTAGAAATGACTAAGTCGATAGTCGATAATAAGTTGTTCTTTGCAACTCATTTCATATTTATATTCGGCAGGTATGAGAATCGGTCGTGATTCATTTTTCATACCCCTTAGGGTGGTCCATCCCAAACATTTTCTTATTTTTTGGACAAAATTTTTTATTTTTATTTTTTTTATAATGTGGCATTAAACGATACATACAACTTTTAATTTTCACCCTTTTATCACCAAGCTCCATTTTTTAAGAGCGAAATTAGTGTGACAGAGTTATTAGTGTCACAGAGTTAGTTACTACACTGCTTCGAAACGGCTTGACCGATTTTTATAAAAGGTTGTATGTATATTCGGTTGAATATACTACTTTGAATTTTCTTCAAGGAAAGTTCTTTTCATTCAAATCAGCTGACACAGTTATAAATCAGAATGACGTAATTAACTATCCTATGGAGTTTTTTAATTCATTGGAATTGTCTGGATTCCCACCTTACAATTTACAATTAAAAGTAGGATGAGTTGTCATTATGCTGGGTAACATTAATTAACCTCGTCTGTGCAATTTAATAAGACTGACTGTGAAAAGGCTAATGAATAATGTCATTGCGACAATGATCACCAAGGAAATCACCATTTGATTTTAAATATTTACAATTTCCCGTGTTTTTGGCTTCTGCAATGACAATACACGAATCACAAAGACCACTGTTGAAAGTTTGCGGAATTTATCTTAGAATTTCCATGTTTCGCGCAAGGGCAATTATTCGCGTGTCGGAAAATCGTCATCGTTGTATGTTTATTTTTGTTGTATGTTGTATGATGAAAAAAAAATATTTTTTTATCAGAAAGCATTAACTTTATGCAACTTTTGTTGTGCATATGTTTGAGTGTTTTTTTTTGTTTTATTTTCTGTTAATTTTTTAGACACATTATTTAATTCTAAGGCGGCACGAACTTAGACGGGTCAGCTAAATATAAAATAGAAGAATAGGTCACAATGAAGCAAACAATTTGCGAAAGAATTTCGACAACATAAATAACAGCAAAAAAATGAACAAAAATATTTTAATATAAAAACTAGGTAGTAGAAATAAATGATAGACTTACTCACAATCTATTTATTTAGTAAGCGACTACGGTTTCGACCACTACAGTTTTCTGGCCATTATCTGGTCACCGGTAAAGTACAATCGTTATCAGGTCATCATCGGTAAAGTGCAAATAAACTAGGTGGCCTGATGATGACCAGAAAACTGTAGTGGAAGTCTAGTGGAATCGATTGTGAGTAAGTCTGTCATTTATTTCTACTACCTAGTTTGAAATGGACTCACACGAGCAAGCAATTCGCGATTTATTTTTATATAAGTACTTAGAAAATTTAATTGTTTTGGAAATATTTTAAAACAATTAATCGAAAGGCCACGGAAAGCTCCATGGATCAAAGGCAAGCTCCGGATGTTTCCGTAGCTTGTAGAAAACATGTTTATATACCTTGTTGATTTAATAGTTTTTGGCAACAGTTTACAATAGCATAATTAAAACCTTGTGGTAGTATAAGAAAGACCAAGGAAAGTAAATCTGAAATTATACCCAAATAAATGCAAGTTTATGAAAAAACAACTATTGTCAATGGAACAGTCTCTTTCACCACAGAATGGTTACAAGAAGTACCAAAGAAAGCCCTTAAGGACTTTTAACTTGCGTACAGAAAAAAAAACAATTTAATCAATTATATTACCTGAAAAAGGCTACATTTTAAAAATTAACAACGAAATAATTTTGTTAAGAAAAACATAGAACATATAAAGTATCAAGGATAACACACCCTGACATTTGAGAAAAAAGTAAAGAGAAGAGAAATTATTACCACATTTAACATTTTAACAAATATCTTAAAAAATAAGTTGCGAACGTCTATGAAGAAATGCACGGCAATTCAAGAAGAAAAGGAAGATTAAATGTTGAGTTCACCAAGTTTGCGTTTTAAAATGGATGGTTAACAATTGAAAATACATATAAAATTAGAACAAAAGTAAAAGTCGTCTCCTTAAACTCATAAAAAACTTTTAGACCATTTTTGGTAGAGACTCCCGCTATACTAGAGAAATGAAACAAAAGGGTAATCGCGCTGTTTCTGAAATTAAAACTACTTCAGTTTGGAGTTTATTGACAACCTAGATAGCGCCATTAAGAAGTTTTATAGGAATGTCGGATATTAAGTCTGTAGTTAAACATAAACTACTAGTTTTATTACAAGTTGTAACCGACATTATGATCAGAAGCGCTATTGAGTTGTCAAAAAATAAAGCCAATAGGATGTCGTTAAATTAGAAATTTATTAACTTACTATGTTTTCTTTTAGAAACTAAAATTCGATGGGATTAAACTCTATTGTTTTAGGAACTTACGTCGACTTTTGTATTTTAAAGCATGAAAGCAAATAATATTATGTTAAATCTAATCTAAGAATTTATCTACTGAATTAAATTGATTATAACTCGTTAATACCTATTCTGAACAGCTTCACTTATAATGAGACTTAAAAATTGCATTACACATTTTAAAGTTTATGAATTTAAACATACTTTTTATTTTTCTTCGTTCGTATCTCTTCTATGTGATTTTTTCGTTCTTTACTCTATCTTAAAGTTTTTACCACGACCTAGCTAAATATATTTATTTAGTTTCGATTTAAAGGGAATGCCCCGTTTCTCTCGGCCTTGTAGGCATACCTACAAAGCTGTAACTTTATTTATTAAATATTAAAGAACCGATAGAGATATTCCCTTTCATGTATCTCAACTTTGTCACTTATTTTTAGCTTTTGCCATCAATCAGATCTTTAGCAAACATCTGGTTTTGTCCGTAAGAAAAGAAAAGAGTCCACACGAGTAAGAGTTACACCCAATTTAGTAAAGACAGATATACATACTTACAGATCAGGTGTCGATAGAATAATATTAAAGAATTTATATTTGCAAGAAAAGAAACTGAAGAAACAGAGATAGAGAAAACTATAGAAAATATAACAAATCCCGTGGACTGAAAAACAAATGAGGAGGTCCTCGGCAGAACGAAGAACAGCCGAGAAGTACTGACCTACAGGATGAAGAAGAGCAATCTGGTTAAACAACCTCGTACTATGGTTCAACACCAGATCAGTGCAGCCTTTGCTGCTTTTGCTAATGCTTCTAGTTTCTTTTATGTTCTCTCAGACAAAGACACTATTTAAAATAACTTTGTTTTTTGAATGATCACGTACAGAAAGAAGAAAGCGAGAAAATAAAAGACAAGAAGAAATACAATTTTACAAAGAACAAGACAACTTAACCAAAAAAAACACAGACAAAAACAGTAAAATAATTGGTAAGAAAACGAATAACTAGAGTGAGAATCAAGAAACGAAAATTATAGAGACAACAACAGAAGTTACTGACATAAAGTAAACTTAAAAGTAAGGAAAGGAAAAAAATTCACAGAAGTAGAAAACATATACAGCCAATAAACGACAGATATACAGAACTACAGGTGTGGATAGAATTATAATATATAATAGTCTCCCGTTTTATACCGCTTCGCCGCTTTGGGAGTATAGCAGGGTAGTCTGCTATATCTAGGGCCTACGGTATTCAAGGAAGGTAACATGGCCAGTGCTACGCTTCAACCGCCTATTATTACCCCTGGTTTTACCCAAGGTACTCATTTTATTCAGGCTGTGTCGACCTGGGGCCTATAGACATTTTTTTTAAATGTCTAGTTGTTCTTGCCGGCGGTAGGATTCGAACTCCGGACCACCAGCATGCGAGGCAAGAATCCTACCGCTTGCGCTACGCAGGCCCTTATGGATAGAATATTATGAAGAAAATATGTTTAAGAGAAAGAAACCAATACAGAGGAAGCTATAGAACATATAACATCAAACAAAAACCAAATGGAAGAAATTAAAACTAAAGAATTAGAAGAAACAATACGTAGAAAAAAGGTCAGTGGAGTAAATAAATTGATACTAAAATAATAAAGTGGATAAGCAAAAAAGGAGAGAAATGGTTGCTGGAAATAATGAGAGTAGCACGAAAAACTCACAAAAAGCTGAGAGAATGGGAATATAACTTATTGATCCCATTACACAAGAAACGAAAGGAAGAAGAAGAATAAAAAAATTCCATAAATGAGATATAAAATAATTGTTTATAGCCCTTGCAATACGTTCACGTCTCGCAGCTTTGTTAAATTGTAGTAGTAGCAGTACTACCATTCACTTAATATGGTCGAATACAACGTTTACTACATCTTAGCTTAACTTAACCAACCCTTACCCAAAAAGTACGACTGTATCTTCTGTCAATTTTTACCATGACAATGTTACCAATCATCCCCAGATAAAACTAACTTAACACTATAACAATTATATTTAACAAATTTTAAAAAATTTTTATACAAAAAGATGAAGATTTTTTAATTTTAAAGAACTTCAGTAACAAGCAGACGTAAAATTTCATTTGGATTGGATTTCCTGTCGGATGTGATGGGCAAACCATCTTATCATTTTTAGAAATGAAATTTTCGTAGTTGGTGCAGAGCTTCAAAATCGTGCGTTCTGGCTTAGAATGCCAGTATCTAGCCGCTAAGCTGCGGCCGTCCGCTACATAAATATATAACCGCAGGCGTTAAAGCAGCGTTTGACACAGTAGCCAAAAGTAATATTGTTGCAGTTTCGCAACTTTATATAGTAAAATATATATCCACAATTCGTCTCATGACATTCAGTTTTGAAAACAGCTGTGTTGTTACACAAATTTGTAGACCTTTTGTAAAGCAATCTGGGTTATTAATAACTACTTTTTTGTATCTTTGCCATGCATATTTTAATTTGTAAATATTAGGGATTTATAGTATCTTTATGTATAATAATATTATTGATTATATGTGAGTTTCATAATTATGGTCCTCTTGTTTTTATTTTCTATGGTAATATATATACCCAATGCGAAAGGGAGAAAACCAACTAGTTCTAGATTGAACATACATTCTTCTCCCTTTCTGATGACTTTATACAGGGTGGTCCTTAAGTAATTGTACAAACGAAAACCGTAAATTCTACACTTTAAAATATTACGATTTAAGCCAAATTGCTTTAATAAAATGTTGATATTAAGAAAGATACAGGGTGTTAAAGTGGAAATTTAAAATTCTATTTTTTGCTATAACTTTTATGTTTGCAAAGATTTATGCATAAAAATTTACAACTGGGTACTTTTAAATATGAGAAATTATAATTTGATGCATACTTTGATGTAACTGATAGAGGGCGCAACATATGCCACATATGTGGCATAACTTTGCAAATAACTTTTTTGCTCTTTGAGTTACCTGTATTTGTGACAAAAAATATTATAGATACATTATTTGAACAAAAAAAAAGGTATACTTCTTAATATCTTCAAAACTTAACAGTTTTCGTGATAATCGCATTTTACAAATCAGCTGCATAATTCTGATTTAAGGCAATTACCCCAGGCAACGAAGGAAAAATAGACAAAAACGTTAATAAATCTAAATTTTGGTATAAAATACCTTTAACTAAAGTTAATAGTTAACGAAATATTAAATAAAATAAATATATCAGCAGGATAATTAATAATAGGATTTGACAAAAACAGAATAATAGGATTATACATCAATCATTTTACGTTTTATGTTAAATTAAAGTCATAATCAAAACATTTTGTTTACAAACCAAATTAAGAAATAGTTAAATTAAATAACATAACTTTTTGTCAAAATAAGTGTTCGATATGTCCACCATTTTCTTTAATTCATTTGTCAATATATTACATAAAAGATCGTCTCATATTAAATAGCATCATTGGTTCTAAAGAAACTGCTGCAGTATTTATTTCTTCCCATAGTTGGTTGCGAATGTTTATGGGATTCTTATAGACACGTTGTTTTAATACGCCCCATATACCAAAATCAAGCGGATGAAATTCTGGGCTACATGGTGGCTATAATGTATAATGGATGAATATATTCTTTTGGATACATATCCAAACCTTGTGGTATATTATGGAACTACATCTTATTTGTCGCAGAGGTTAAATAATGTATTAAACTGTGATGTATCTGATTCATTGGTTACTTATATAAACACGGAATAACCTATCGATGACATTACTTATTTATATGATTACGTTACAGCTTACGAGTAACTCTAAAAACATCTCGAACAAATGATCTATAATGATTAACTAACGAACTAATATTATGCTATACTAAATTACCTGTGTGTTTACTATATTTATACAATATCGGTTATTAGACCAACGATGATGTTTTTGTAAAAATGCAAAATGAGTCTTTAAGGTTAGATTGGTAGCAAAAGTATTATGAAACAAGACACATATGTGTTATTCAATACCTGGGCTTTAGTTTCTAATTGTCCTAATAAAAATGGGTAAACAATTTACGTAATGAATAATAAGTATTCTTTTGGGATTTTTTATAAATTAAATAATTATATCAATATCTCACCACATTGCCAAGAAATATGACTGCCACGATCAATCCAACGTTCAGAACAGTTATATTTAAGTATGTTCTCACTGCCTTCTCTCTAGAATGTGGTAGTGTACCATATTACATAAACCACATATTTTGGGTTTTCAGCATTTTACAATAGGGACAAAGTAATACAACGCCAGTAGGTATAGAAACTTAAGAAGCGATAGAAAAGGGAAATTGTAAACATGATGACGGCCAACGTCTGAATACGGACACGGCACCTAAAGAAGAAGATGAAGAATATTTTCTTCAATAAGACATTTAGCAGCCATAACAAAAATTTTGTAATGTTACATTATCATCTTTGAGTTGTTGAATTATGCTTATCTACAGGTATTCAGTGCTTTAACGCACAAATATTACAACTAAGAATTATTATGCAGCTGACTTATAAAATGCGAATATCTCGAAAACGGTTAAATTTTGAGGTTACTAACAAGTATACCTTTTCCTTGTAAAAATAATGTATCTTTAATATTTTTGAACACAAATAGAGCTAACTTAAAGAGCAAAAAAGTAAAGCGCAAATCTATGCCACACATGTGGCATATGTGGCGCCCTCTATCAGTTACATTAAAGTTTGAATAAAATTATAATTTAACCTACTTTAAATTATAAATTGTTGTCCAAAAATATTTACAAACGTAAAAGTTATAGCGAAAAATAGAATTTTAAATTTCCACTTTAACACCCTGTATCTTTCTTAATATCGACATTTTATTAAAGCAAGTTAGCTTAAATCGTAATAATTTAAGGTGTACAATTTACGGTTTTCGTTTGTACAATTACTTAAGGACCACCCTGTATATTAAATAAAGGTCATTATATATTCCGAATGCTACAAATCTGAAACACTATGTAGAAGCTATTTTCTTGTGGCATTTTAAATTAATTACTATTTAAATGGGAATAAGCCACAATTAAAGGTTAAAATACGTTTATTGACGTTTTAATTTCCACTTTGAACGATTTCCGAAGTGGAAATTGAAACGTCAATAAACGTATTTTAACCTTTAATTGTGGCTTATTCCCATTTAAATAGTAATTACTATGTAGAAGATCAGAATATCGAGAAATATATTACGGGTAATTAGAAGTATGTACAGAAGAGTTGTGGAAAATGTGCAGATGCAAAACAGTAGATCACGAGAATTTATGATGGACAAGAGGATAAAGCACTTAAAGCAGGAAGATGGTGTAACCTCACTCCTACTCGTAATAATTATGAATTAACTCATTAAAAACATAAAAAGAAGAACAAACAACAATATATTACATACATCTAATACGGGTTTAAATAGGATAGAAAAAACGATTACTGCATGTAGAGGACCTGGCACCTACAGCGAGCAACCAGAAAAGATGCAAGTGCTAATAATTGATGTATCGTTATTGATTCTTCTTCTTCAAGTGCCATCTCCGCGGCGGAGGTCGGCAATCATCATAGCTATTCGGACTTTTGAGACGGCTGCTCTGAAAAGTTCATTTGATGTACATCCGTACCACTCTCTCAGGTTGCGCAGCCATGACATTCTACGCCTCCCTATGCTTCTCTTTCCTTGAATCTTTCCCTGTATAATCAGTTGGAGCAAGGTGTATTTCTCTCCACGTGTAATATGTCCGAGATATTCTAATTTTCTTGTTTTTATTGAATTTAAAATTTCCATTTCTTTGTTCATCCTTCCCAGAACCTCTTTGTTTGTGACGTGTTCTGTCCATGATATTTTCAAAATTCTTCTGTACACCTACAGCTCAAATGATGCCAGTTTTTTCATTGATGTCGCATTTAAGGTCCAAGATTCCATTCCATAAAATAAAGTCGAAAAAACATAGCACCTCGCCAACCTAACTCTTAGTTCCAGTTTTAAATCCCTGGTACATAGAACTCTTTTGATTTTGTTGAAATTTGCTCTAGCCTTTTATATTCTTATTTTTATCTCCTGATTGTAATCCTTTGTGGAGTTAATCATTTTTCCCAGGTATGCATATTTGTCCACTTGTTCGACGTTGGTTTCTTTTATTTGTCATCGAATGCCATAGTCTATGGACTAGTACGCATTTCGATGCGCATCGCCCCGCCTCGAATTTTCCCATTGGCTCGTGACCTGGAAATCCCTATTTATCGCTCGAACAGCGCATATAAATATTGGCGATTTTCAGGTCAGCAAGTCAGTCCCTCACGGGCTCTCCGAGAGCTTAGTGCTCTCGGGGCTCTGGTTCCTGCATTTATTTACCATACTCTGTGGCTGAGAATTGTTTCAACTTGCTGTTTTTATTTCGACGGAGAAATTGTCATGTAAGAAATATCTTGCCTTTTTCAAGGCAAGACACCGAAGATCAATATTTTCCAAGTCCATAACCCGAAAATGGACTTAAGTAGGGGAGCTCTCGACAGTATATTCGAAGCCCTCTACAGAGCACCCGGAGACAACAAGAGGTGGTTAGACCCTTATTTGTTCCCCCGAGGTGACATATTAGAAGATTCTCGTTATTTCTTTGAGTTTTTGATATTCTCATAAATTTCGTCTTCTTGACATTCATTGTTAGACCATACTCTTTTCCATACTCTGCTATTCTGGTCACCAGTCTCTGAAGATCTTCAATGTTTTCGGCTAAGATCACAGTGTCGTCCGCATATCTAATGTTGTTAATGGGAACTCCATTTACCTATTATTTATATTATTATATTGATTAAATAACATTAATCGGACACCTGACCATATGATGAAATTGTAGATCGGCCCAAAAACTGTTGTCCAAGTTACAATAAAACAACTTTTATTCTTTATTTATCTTTTCTATTTTTATCTATTAATCATTGTGGTTTCGTCCATAAAATATTACACTAACGTGGTGTAAGATCAATTTTGATTACAAGTGGATAGCTACAATAATCTTTCTTAGAACGTAAACTGGGCGTTTCCGATAAAAGGTGAATTACATTATAGAAACGTTTAGGTGAAAAAGTGATCGTTGCGAAATAATGTGTTACACATATTTATCTACAAGTTCCTGTTTATAATGTTGCGTGATGACGTTCTGACATGCAACTAAATAACCTACTTTGTAAAATGCATTTAGCTAATAAAATACTAAAGAGATCTCTGAGATGTGTCTAGCGTTGGTAATTTATTAAGAGTTATTAGTAGTTATGGTTATGAGACTCAATTGTGTGAATGTATTTTTATTACTTGTATTATACACAGTGTTCTAAGATCGTAACAAATTTGATATCATTATTATCATTATTTAAGCTTTAACCGCCGATATTACTTTTTAATGAAGATGGTCTGGAATTATTTCTTTCTGGCCTTTCAATTGAAATTGCAGCAGAAATTGCAGAAAACACTATTGGTGACAGTTCAAAAAGGATTGAACATGGACACACGCTTCACGCTAAGGTGTCCTTCATAGCGACTTTCTTTAAAAACAAATTACTACCATTTTGCAACCACTCAACACTGTTTGGAAAAGGCAGTTTAAATTTTCCATTTGGTACGTTTAAAAAATTTACATAAATTCGATCTAATAATTGGGTTTTCAATACTTAAATAAAGTATAGAAATAACATTCTGCGGCAGTATGATTTTTTGTTGGGATATGGTTTGAGATAAAAATTTTATAACTTCCTGATTATACCGACACTGAAACATCATGTGATTAGGGTCATCAAAACTGCCCTCACATTCACATGTATCTGTTTCTGAAAGTTTTATTTTATATAGGTATGCGTTTACTATAGCACAGGGATGGCCAACCCGCGGCACGCGTGCCATTCTGTGGCACGATTGAGTCCTATCAGTGGCACGCGTAGCGTTTTGGATTAAAACACTTTCAAAAAAATTAAAACTTGAAAAACAAAAAATAATAAGAAGGAACTTGGTAGGTTTACGGAAGTTACGATAGATGCGGCATCATTGCATCCTCTGCCGAGCGATAATGCTGCGATTGGTGCACGTGATCCTAGCTGTCGTAATGTGCAATAGGACTGCGTTACCCTTGCTTATTTTATTTTAAACTGCCCCGTTGTATGTGCTCCACAGCTATGAAATGCTTCGCTATGCTGCTAAAAACAGAATTATTTAATCCAGAATATTTAACATCTCACCTGACAAGACGATGTACGGTGGACACATACGCAGAAATGCATGGCACCTTGAGAAGAAGTTGTATGTGCACATTTTGTCATCGCGCATTGTTTCTTTAAAATTTTAAAAGTATTTGTTCGATATGTCCACGAGTAAGCCTTCGACTTCAAAACGAAAATACGAAGATGATATTGCAATTCGCGATTTTCAACCTGCTTGGGAAGAACAATTTTTATTTACTAATCGTAATACTTCAAAGCCTGTTTGTTTGATATGTGGATTGTCTGTAGCAGTTCCGAAAAAATTTAACCTGGAACGACATTATAAACAACTGCATAAGGACTTCAGCAACAAATATCCTATTGGTTCACATTTGCGAGCCGACTTTATTGAAAAAAAAAAGAAAACCCTAGCCAGCCAACAGTCACTGTTTCAGAAGAGAAGTGATGAAATGGAAACTATGGTTAAAACATCATATGAACTTTCTCTGCTGTTAGCCCGGAAGAAAAAAGCCTACTCTGATGGAGAGGAGATAATTAAAAATAGTCTGGCAATATTTGCTAAAAATGTGGGAGATGTAAAGATCAAAAATATGGTCGATAATATTGCATTATCCCGAAATACAGTCATGCACCGTATAGATGATATGGGCCAGGATGTTGTTTCCCAAATTATAAGTGGATTAAAATCCTGCAAATTCTTTTCTTTAGCGTTGGATGAAAGTTGTGACAACACAGAAAATGCGCAGTTAAGCATTTTTGTCCGTTATACCAATGATAATTTTGAAAATGCCGAAGAGCTTCTGGATTTGCGCCAACTAGTCACAACAACAGGAGAGGACATTTTTCAACAGCTTAAAAACGTAATCGAAGTCAACAAAGTTGAATGGTCAAAATTAGATAGTGTTTGTACAGATGGAGCTCCTTGCATGGTTGGTAGACTAAAGGGGTTTGTTACATTACTGGAAAACTATTTGGGAAGAAAAGTTTTTAAGTACCATTGTATTATTCACCAGGAAGCTCTTTGTGCCAAGTACCTAAACATGTCATCTGTTGTTGACCCTGTAACACGCTGCATTAACAAAATACGAGCTCGGGCATTGAATCGACGACAATTTCGAGAACTGTTCGCGGAAGAAACGGAGCAAGATGGAGAGTTACTTCTCCATTGCAGTGTGCGCTGGCTCTCCAAAGGAAATGCACTCGAAAGGTTTTGGAACTTGAAGGAGTGCGTCTTAAAATATTTGCAAGAAAACAATGAACTACCCAGTGAGTGCTCGTTACTTAATGATAAAGATTGGCTTTGGGATTTAGCTTTTCTCACTGATATTATGAGACATTTAAATTTATTAAATTTAAGATTACAGGGAAAAAATTGTATTTTTCCTAATCTAGTTGGTCATATATCTTCTTTTGTGAATAAACTTATGCTTTTTTGTAACGATTTTGGAGAACAGAGATTGACACATTTCACATTAATGCAGGAATTAGCCAACAAGGTCAGTAGAACTCCAAATTATGACAAATTTAAAAACCTTATATCTATTTTGCTAGGTTCATTCAATACCCGGTTTGAAGATTTTCAAAAAGATAAAATGAATGTTGACCTTTTCATAAATCCTTTGTCTATTTCTCTGCAAGATATCAATTGTTACTCAGCTGAAATAAGATCGAAATTATTGATTTACAGAACCACACTATACTAAAAACCAAATATAGGGAAATTATTTCAACTGTTGCTGATCCCAATTATATTAAATTTTGGAAATTTGTACCAGCATACAATTTTCCTAATTTACACGAGTTAGCTCTAAGATATTGTTGTAGATTTGGTTCAACGTACGTTTGTGAGCAAATGTTCTCTATTATGAACATAATAAAATCAAAATATCGGTCACGATTAACTGACATGCATTTAAAAAATCTAATTCTGTTGGCTAGTTCCGAAATTAATCCCAATATAGATGAATTAATTAAAAAAATACAAGTTCAAATACCACATTAAATAAGTAACTGTTTAATAATTTGAATTTTAGATAATAAGAAAATATATAAGTTTTTTTGTTTAACGTTTTTATTTTATTTTTATTAACAATAAAGTAAGTTTGTTGTTATGTTTTACTTATTACGTTATTTTTTAAACCTCCACTATCTTGACTAAACGGAAAAATGTGGAATTTACATAAGAAATACATATTGTACCGTATATTATTAATGTTAGTATGTCGAAAACTTTTAGTGGCACGCCAAATTTTTTTTGTTCTCATATTGGCACTCGACTTAAAAAGGTTGGCAACCCCTGCTATAGCATGTCCAAAAAGGCATCTGACGTACATAGTATAAATTTTTCGAAGATAGAGCTTCTCTCGTTTATAGGAGTAGATGAAAGAGTTGGATATATTATATTGCAGTATGTATTTTTGCTACTGTTGGTAGATTTCCACTCACGTTCCCAATTAAGTTTAACGTGTTTCTTTCTAGCTGCAACATCCCGTTTGGGCAATTCGTTGAAATTCTATACATACTAAAGTAGCGTCTTTGGACAAATGGTCTACTTTTTCATTGCCTAAAATATTAGAATGATTTTTCATTCACACAAAGCTAACAATTCTTTTTAGAAAACTTAGAAGCCTTAGCTTTTCACATATGTGTTGTATCAATAGGTACAACACATATGTACCTATTGGTATATATGTGTTTAGAGAAATATCTTAATGCGATTAAGACGGACTGTGAGTCGGATAAAATTATATACCCATCGAAATATAATAATGTGCTATTAATTATCCAATCCAACGCCTTCACAGTGGCTACCAATTCACATAATATGAATATTGAGCAACCTGGTTTTAATTTGTTCTGAAGCTATTTTCTTGTGGCATTTTAAAGTAATTACTATTTAAATGGGAATAAGCCACAATTAAAGGTTAAAGTACGTTTATTGACGTTTCAATTTCCACTTCGGAAATCGTTCTCAAAATAATTCATACGTATTTCCATTCATAATAAACAAAAACTGTTTCAATTTCCGAAGTGGAAATTGAAACGTCAATAAACGTACTTTAACCTTTAATTGTGGCTTATTCTCATTTAAATAGTAATGGTTTTAATTTGTAATGAAAATAATCCTGAATAATCCTGAATATTGTCTATGTAAATAGCACAGCTAACACCAGCAGACGATTTTGAGCCATCGGTATAAATTCACAAGAGTGGTTACAATCTTCCAGCTTATACTGGACTACTAAATATTCGTGAATAATTGAATTATATGAAGAAATTGCTACCCTAGGTTGATATTCATACAGTATGTCATAATTAGAGCCGAAGAATGGAATTGCTTTCTCATTAAATGAATAATGTGACAAATTGGGAAAAGCAATAGCTAGGTCAGAGAGATTTTATTTGTTTACCATCTGTTTGTTAGATTTTATAGCAACAGGAAGATGCCCGTGCGATTTCCAATCAGCATGAACCAATTCCAGTATACGAATTCTCAATTTTTCCATATTTTTGGCAACTTTTGTTTTATATCGTATAATTTTGTAAATATATTTGACAAATGTATTACTTCACAATATTGTATTTGATTTTATTTATTTTGTCTTCACAATTCCGTTAATCGTTGTATCGCTTACGATACATCTCTGTATAACCTGATTGAAAATATTAAAAACATGTTCTTTAAACTCATGAAATATTTATACAAAGTAACTGTAACGCATCGCACGAGAAATTCATGTCCAATTGTTCGTTAAAATTATCATGATGATTTTTCATTCTCTTCGTGTGTGCGTTTTTCCCAATAAGTGCTTTTGACGGTATCTGATTTTAATTGGTTTATTTTTTTATTTGGTTATTGTCGAAAGACTATATGTACATAAAATTACTTTTCAATTTATTGCACTTAAAAAGGAATACTTTTTATTTTGGTAAAATTTAATTGTTTCAGAAAAGAAGTTAAACGATCCAAATGTTTTTATAAGAAAACATTAGATTTTACGGTTCGGTACCCTTACTAACATGAATTGAAGGACATAAATACTAGTTTCATCATCATTATGAACAGATATTCCATCATTATTCTAAACATATATTTTTCTGATATAATTAGTCACTTTGGTTTTTAAAATGCAACACTCTATATATTGTATTAGTATTGGAATCCTCACTTCAATACGAGTTTAACCATATGAAACACTTGGTATTTTATCTAGTCACGAAGGTTTTAAATAAATAAAACTTCTTAAAGTTCTTTTACGATAAGAATGAAATGACGCCACACACTGATTAGGTTCGTTGTCAAACTATTGTTCCATTTCCGATATTCGTCTTAAACACATATCATATACTTGACATTTTTGTAGTTCTATGACATGACATTTGGACGTTGACAGATGTCATGGGACGTTATTCACTTCATTACTTAGGGAGTTACGCTATGTAGGTTACCACACACATGTTTTTAATTGGTGAAATAAAGGAACATAAAATACATTCAACACCATTTTCATTACATTACACGTACATATACAACAGCTTGGCGACGAGGATGGGATCAGTTTGAAATGAGTCAAATAGAAACTTCACCTGTTACTTTTAAAGAATTAAGTTTTGAAACTGCAAGAGACCCCATACTGCAAAATCTTTACAATGCTGTAGGAACTGGAAAACTGATCGATGCTAGGGATAGATTTTTATACAACAATAGAATTTTTTTAAAAGGAAATTGTATTTTTCGGCAACAAATGGCAGTAATTCCAACCAACCTACGTAAAAAAGTTTTAAATGAATTACATACTACTCATTTTGGCATAGTCAAGATAAAGATGCTTGCAAGAGGATACTGCTGGCGGCCAGGAATTTCTAAAGATATAGAAGATATATGCAAAAATTATACTGACTGCAACAAAATCAGGAAGAATCCAGAAAAAACAGTAGTATACAAATGGGAGACACCTAGAACACCTTTTGAAAGAGTTCATGTACATATTATTCAATTAGTAGTCTTGGGTATTATTGAAGGTTATGGTAAATACTACAAACAATGTTCTTGTGTAGTGCAGCAGTATAATATTGATGAGCTTGATTTTATGTATGTATATTCATTATAATAAAAAAAAATGATAAGGAAACAAAGTGTAACTTCCCAAAACCATTTCAGTTTTATTTTAAAGAAAAATGTTAAATGTTTTTATTTCTTTTAAATTTAAACATTGCAACAAAAGATAGTTGAGTTTAAATGTATTTTTTAAACATATATTTACCTGGCACCACCGACTTTAGTTTTCTTAACACTTTTGTCACTTGAATCTTGCCAAGAACGACTAATAGTACCATCTTGAAAATTCCATGTCTCGTCCAAAAAACAAATGTGTATAGATCTTCATTTTTTAGTTTCACATACTGCTGCAGAAACATATGTCTTTTAAAAACAATATTGATTAACTCCAATAAACTACGTCGTGGATCATCTTTTTTATAATGTAAACCAATATTGCGTACAATTTTCATTGTATGACATACAGTGGTAGTCATACAGAAGTATGACTACCACTAAAAATATATCTTTCTGCTAATTTCGCTTGTAGTGTTTTTAATTGAACTTGTTCCTCTAAAATGAATATCTGATTTAAAGATTATGGATATGTAAAATTGGCCAAAAACTTCACCAAAAAATCACCATACAATAGGTTAATTAAAACAATTAATTATTCTTCTTTTTTTATTTGAGTTTTGGTTGTTCGAATTTGCAGTGTTGCCGGTGCAATTCTTCTCGTATACGTATAACATTTCAAAGGACGTTCAAAAATATACACATCCAAATTTGTATACGAAAGTTTTTATTCGAGTTAACTCTACACGAAAAAAATCGATTGAATTAGAAAATTCAACCCCAAGACGCCCCCGTTTGACCAGACCCTCCTCTGTCATCCAGAGATCCGAAGCAGATGAACGATATAAGGCTAAGCATCAACTTGCTAAGCACTACCTCCATTATACACATTTTTTTTTTAGAGAAACCCCATTCCAGATAGCGCGTGGAAAACCCTTATCACTCCTATTAACGGCATCACTCCCAGCCGGGCATTTCACTTTTCGCTTCTTTACAAAACATATTCCCTCAACTTACAGCATCTTTCAATCCTACCTTTGCCGTTTATCCAACTGTCTTTCTTCACTTGTCCAACCTGCGTTATTTTCAATCATTTTCTCAATCACTTTTTCCACAGTAACAAAATTCACACTTATCTCTCTGTCCATTCTGTTCAGTCAAAATATCAGCAGTATAGGCATTCACCCGTTTCAGCCTTTCCGAACCTAGAGAGGTAGGTCCTAAAACAGTCGTGTCCTGTGAGCATCTGTGTTAGGAAATAATGCAGTTGCCTGTGCCCCTAGTCCACCCACCATAGTTCCGCGCTGCTGCAGAGAAGATAAAGATTGCCATGATGATCGCCAATGATCGTAACGGATAGGCACATCAAGAAGAAAATAGTCCACCCAATCCCTTATGTTCGGGAATAGCATCTTTGGCCATTGTGTCACATTCCCCGTGTTGCTCCATTCTTCTTGCCATCTTTCAATTGACCCTTCCCTTTCCTGTCTTCTCTCGATCATAGCAAGGTGTAGGATTTTTCTCAAATAGCTCTTTTCTTTCCACTGCCAACACATGCATCGCAACACATCCAGTTATGGCTCACAAGGCTACCGCATACACAGTACACAGTTCTGTAGGCGCATGCATATCTTGGAAAATCTAATAGATTTATAAATACATAAAAGCTTCGTTATAAGACAGAAATACTATATTTTTTGACACAACAAAAGCATTCCAAATGACTTGGAGGTACGATATTTTAAACACATTAAATCACTAGGGTGTCAAAGGTAATATACTTCATTATATTCTTAATTTTCTAAGCAAACGAAAATTTAAAGTCCGAGTAAATAGCACTACATCAAGCACAAAACACCAAGTAACTGGAACTCCGAAAGGATCTGTTATCAATGCAACACTTTTTCTAATTTCAATAAACAAAATATTGGAACTTCTACCTTAACTTGTTAAAGCAAGAATATATGCTGACGATTTGATCTTATATTTCAAAGAAAAAAATATATTCCATACAAAAAAACCTGCAATGTGAACTAAGTCATCTAAAAAATTGGTCTAAATCTGTGGGATTCCAATAATTCTTTATAACCAAGACAAAGTATATTATATTAATCTCAAAATATGGGCATTGTCTAAATAGAGTTCTGATAATATAAGAAAACAGTTTAGATTATATTACTTACTTACTTAGCCTAAGCCTTTCTACCGTTAGGTGTAAGGCTGGTGGGGTTAAGTTTTGTTGTCTCCATGCTCCATGCACTGTTGTCTCTATGCTATCCGGTCTTGTGTTAGATTTCGTGCACTTTCCCATGTCAATCCTTTCTTCTCAACTTCTCTTCTGATTTCGTCTACCCACCTAACTCTTGGTCTTTCTCGTTTGTTTTTCCCTTGCATTCTCGTTTCAAACACTCGTTTTGTTAATCTTTCATTCGACATTCTACACACGTGCCCGAACCACCTTAGTTGCCCCTCTACTATTTTTTCGTTTATTGGTTCTAGTTTTAGGTTTTGTCTGATTGTTTCGTTTCGTATTTTGTCTGTCCCCTTTCTGTTTGCTATTTTCCTCAGGAACCTCATTTCCATAGCATTGACTAGAGATTTTTGTCTCCCAGTCAATGTCCATGACTCGCTATTATATTATATTATACATTAGATTATATTAACCATATAAAATGTATAGAAATATTTTTTGATAAAGAACTATCTTGAAAAATGCACGATATACAAATTAAAAAATCTTCCCAAACTGGACTTAATTCAGACATCAAACTGTAAAAGCCTTATTCACATTTAAAAATCACTTATAAGATCAAAACCTGATTATGGGTCAGTTTTTTAGTTTTCTGCAAACAAACAGTACTTTCTAAACTCAAAATTATACAAAATCCAGCATTAAGATAGCTACAGGAGCTTTTCGTACCAGCCCAATTGAAAGCCTACAATGTTTAATGTGTGAACTTGGGTGATTGGTCAACCTTTAAAATTTAGAATGTATTTTTCGTTAGCTGATGCTTCAAGCATTCAAGTGATAATGTGGCATCTCTTTTTATCGTACAATTTATCAAAAATGATAATAAAATATTTAAATATTATTTTATTTTTATCTACTACTTTTTAAATGAGAAAACAAAAATAAATCCTTTCGTCTTTTTCACGAGCAGCCCTTGGGTGCATACATTTCCTTTAACTCTATCAAACTTTAGCAAATTCCAAAGCACTTCTATAGAGTTACCCTCGGGACATCGAACCGTTAACGAAAGCTGTCAAACCGAAATTTAAAAAAGACTGATGGCAATGTATCAGTAACATATCGGCAACTGTAACATTGTAGATGTTATCAATAACGAACAATGTGTCTAGGAAAGTTTTCAGATATGCCGTGATGTATTTTTCTCGTCCAAACTTGAACAGGAAAACAAGTTTGTTTTTGTTGTTAGGTTTGTTAGGAGTTTATCTTTTACTTCCTCTAGATTGACTATAAATAAACGATTTAAGGCAATTTGGTAAATAAGAGAATGATAGTTGTTCTGTGTAAATTATCAATACTTTTATGAGAATATATATTCAATAATTTGACTAAAAAAATATATAATAAAAAGATTTTCTTCTTCTAAATGCCATCTCATTCTTTCTGCCGTAGGCTCTGATTCTCTGTGTTTCCGCTAATGGGTCCATTATTTATTTCAAGTAAAAAACTAGTCCTTATAAGAGTGCAAAGAAGTGACTTAAATTTGATAAAAGTCAATTCGTTTGTTAAAATTATACTTTTTATTTCTCTTTTTAGTTCTCGTTGTTGCATTACTTTTTCTCTGTAGCAAAATGATGGGGAGAGCGTCACGGAAGTAGCGCCACCCCGTCACGAAAGTGGCATCACGAAATAGCGATCTTCTGATAAATTCACTGCTCTCCATTAATTTATTTCTGGTCGTCGTATGTTTATTTTGGGCGGGTTTGAATTAAAAACTGCATGAAAAATTACTAACAAAATACAGACATTAAATAAAAAGTAAAAAATATAAAGAATATCTGTCAATAAAAATGATGTAGTACAACAAACAAAAACATAAAAGATCGATACTATAATTCGAATCGTAACGATGCTCGAACGGTCAAAATTTGG